>NW_009598013.1:856-31277 GCF_000690535.1 Cariama cristata | reverse complement strand
ATTCCTGTAAAGTATACGCATTCAATGCTGCATAACCTAAACCAAAAAAGGTTGCTCTGTATACATTCAATGATAAATAATCTAAAAAAAGAAAAGCTAGAATTTTAATTTTTATCTGAACTACTATATATTTTATATTACTTTAGTAAAGTTTTTTTTTAAAATCTAAGGTCTGATCCTGTATTTCTTTGTCAGGCTGAGGCAGGCTTTGAATTCCGTGTGGTCATACCATTTCATGGTACAGTGATGTTATGCTGCTGCGTCATGTAGACATTATGTCCTCTGTATTTTTACACAGTTATACCTAGATACTATGGTTTCTTCATGTATATTATGAAAAAAGGTAAATGTCCTGCCACAAACAGCAGATCAAACTAATTGCATGCTTTAAGGAGATAAATGTATGTCTCTTATCATGGTGGCCTATATACTTTATTCAGTATGGAGAGCACACAAGTCCAGTCCATATGTGTAGCTTTTGTATTCTAGATGCATGAAAACAAGATACTGCAATGGTAATGGCACAAATTGGGTGGCTTAGATGAAATTCTCACATAGTTGAATTGGTGCACATGTGTGTAAATGAATGTGTATAAGTAAGTTTCTGAATATGTTCCTGGTTTGTATGAAGCTCTTTCTTTTTTCCTTTAATCTCTTCTTTACTGGTATCTAATATGTCATATTTTAATTTCATTATACTTACTTTTTCTGAGGCTAAAATGTAATGCTTATTAGTTTTGGGAAAAAGTAGTTTCAATATAAATTGTGGTTAAAGTATGAGTGTGATATGTTAAACACAACTGATAGAAATCAATTTTTTGCCTGAAACGCCTTAGCAAAATTGTGCCGTTAAGCACTTTGTAAAGTTCCATTACATTGGGATTTGGTTTTCAATCATTTTTTTAAGACATGCTTTTTCATTCCTCAAAGGCATTGTACCATTAGCAGACTTACCGTATAACATAAAACCATCAAAAAATAGCAGCATTTACATATTATTTTGCGTAGGGTCCAGCTTCTAATCTAGGTTCCATTGCTACAATACTGGAATAACCGTAGTGATATATGTGAGATTCAGTTTTGGTCTTCTTTTTACCAAATTGAATGTATGATTTTAGTGGAGTATCTGTTTGTGGTAGAGCAATGAACTTTTAGTCCAGACTGCATTGGACACTCTTTAAATACTAGTTTTCAGAGGTGAAGCAAAGAGAGGATGAGAGGCATCTTAGGTGCTATTCTGGGGGAACTCCAGTGGGGGCAAATACACCCAGGTCTCTCTGGTGGCTGCTCTGCTCTAAGATCTGTATGCTAGGCCATATGTTAGACCATTGCAATTTAAAACAAAATGATTGTGTTTAATCTAGTGCAGATTAGAAACAAATTAAGGATTCTTAATTTTGAATTTATATTTCTCAGCCACAGAAGTGGTGACTAGATTTTGAGTGTTTGGTTGTTTTTTTCAATGCTAAGCAATAAATGGTACTAGATGTATATCTGTTTGTAAGAGACTTTAATGAAGCACATTTAAGGACTACTGACAGTCATTTGAGCTGAAAATTCGTTATGTCTTCTCTGTTAAACTGTTTTAGCACTATAATCTTTGATAATTAAAACATAATAATTTTCAAGGAGTTCTTTTTGCAGCTTATAGTAATTTTGCAGCTGATTCTATGTGAGGCTTACATTAAAGATTGAGCTTAAATTATTAAATGATATTTTGTGCAATAGTAATTTCCATTAGAGAATATTTTTCATGTTATTTGCTAGGAAGCTTTAGACTCCAAAAAAACATTTTTGGCAAAGTGAAGGGAAATGTTTGCGAAGCAGAAGCTGTAATTATGAACATGTGTGGCTAAACACCTGTCAGCCACTTGGTTTATACTGAACAAGCTTATAAAATAATATGACCATGCCCCGATCCTGGCTCTTGAAAGTGAGCACCATATTTAAGGAATTACTTGGTCACTCCTGTTTAACCTCTGGATGCTTTGGAGAATCTACCACACACTTGTTAAAGTGGAAATTGCAGTTACAGATAAAGAACTGAACTGGAACTTGAGGAGAGGATATTTCAATGGGAGTGAGCAGCAGTGAGTGGGTCCAGACTCTGGGTCGGAGGGTGCTATTCCCACACCCATCCTTGAAGCTTTCTGATGGAGATATTTAGGCAAGGTTTTGTTGGAAGGTGAGAGCAAAACAACCATTCAAGCTGTGCTCCAGGACTACAAAAGAGATGTTGAGGTGAAGGGGTTAGTTGGGTCTGGAAGTTCTGAGTGAGGATGGAGAAAGGTTTCTGCTTTTCTAGGCACTGGGGCAAATACTGAGCAGCTCATGGTACCAGCCACAGTTGACCATTTCCATCCTGGAACCTGCCACAAAGACTTAATATTAAGAAGCAAACCATTTGTTTGGACATAGGCAGTCATTGGGGTGTGACAGATTTGCCCTTAACTTGCCATGGGCCATTGACTTGCCACTGACTTTGTCCTGGAAGTCAGTGGTGGAACTTAAACCTCCCGAGCTGCTGGCCAACTCAGGGGGCCGTTCCTTCTCCTTCTGTCTGTGTCAATGCTGCATCACTGGGTTCCTAGTTCCCCGTTTATCTGTGATACAGAGGGGTTCCTTGAAAGAGCAGTTGGTAGAGGAGCCATTAGTGAGCGCTCCTGCATGCTTGTTCTGTGAAAGCTATGATACAAAGGAACCATGTTTATCTAGAGAAGGAATGTTTGGAAGAAAATTGGCAAATCGTAAGAGCTTCTGTGACTGGATGGCTTAAACGTAAGAGCTTAAAAATCCCAAGACTAAACATTAAAATGTCTGCTACTAAAAATCAAACATATCCTGAAGAGTTTTCTGTCTACATTGACCCTTTCTGCAGAATGACAGATATGACACACAAATTATGTCTCACTCCCCAAATGTTTTGATTTGACAAGTGTAAAATAACTATTCCAAGCAAGGATTTTACATTTAGAAAACAGGAAAGAGTAAGAGGGTCCCTCTGGTTTTGGCTATTGGGGCTGTCTTATATCTGGAAAGTCCTTGCAGACTATGTGGCCAGCAGCTTGTCACATTTGAGCACATAAGACAGCCAAAGAGGACAAAGAAACAAAGTACTATTTTTTATTCTTCTTGCCAACAGAGGAAATATCTTTGCCTATGGAGTAGATGATGCATTTTGTGCATCCGTTTACATGCACAGAGATAGCATAGCTTCCTTATTTTCCTCACTCAGTGCTGTAGCTAAATGTCATGAATTAATCTGTGCTTTGCTTTTATTACACAAAAGTTCTTTCAAACATTTATACAAAATCGTGTGATATATTTTTCAACAGATAGCTGGCAGTGGATGTACATGCCTGTGTCATTATTCTGTTGGAATAAAGTGGAATCTCCCAACACTTGCAGCACACACCCCTTTTCACTTAATTTTCTGAATCCTTAACTTCCTTGCAAATTGTTATTTACTATATATAGTATTTATACTATAGTTGTAAGCAGTCATACCTTCACATAACCCATTAGCAAGTTTCCAAACAACAGAAAAAGGAGTATTGGAGGGCTGTACACCACCCTGAGGGGTTCATAACTGTAGAAGTTACAGAATGAGGTGAGCATGTTTCTAGATGATGAATTTAAATCTCCTTCACTCTGTGGCATCTAACTGGACTGTTACAAATCTATAGTAAGAGCTGGGAAATCCACACATGCTTATACAGACTATTTAAACTTAATTTGTTTTTGTATCACTTCTAAATTACATAACCCTCTTTTATTCATTTTCTGGCTATGCACTGGAAATTCAAGAGCTTGATCTAATAACCATGGGCTTTTAGTGATCTTTGCATCAGTCTCTCCATATCCAACCCTTTTCTTTCCCTGATTTAGAATCGGTGGGATTTTAGCGCACTGTGACAACTCGTTCAGTATTTCACAAAACCTGCCTTTATTACTCCTTCCAAAGTCTGGTTCTCCATAAATCTGTCCATCCGCCCACATACCTGAAATACGAGTACTGTCAGGTTAATAGGTCATCAAAATATATAGTGGTATTAAAACTCAGTAGTTTTGCAGTAGGAGGTATAAATGCAGCAACATGGGTAATTTCTGTGTAGAAGGTTAGTAATTCCATTGTAACATATGTTCTTCTTTCACATACATTCTATAAATTACAGTAACAGTTTCTGTTTGCCCTTTAATGTTGCCTAAGAGAGACAATGGTTGAGAATCATAACTTTTGTGATAATTTTGTAGCCTTTCCCCCCTCCTTCACTGAGAGATCGTCTAAAAAGCATCTGATCCTGAAAATGAAGGTTTTTCTAAGCAAGAATATAGAATGGAGTTAACCTGAAAAAATACAGCAAGGCTTGCACTGTCACTGTTTCTGAGTCTAATCTCATTTATCTTCATTTTTCAACCACTTTTCTATGGAAATAGGAGCAATGTGTTACATATTTTTTCCCTTTTCAATAATCTAAGAAATATTGCCCTGTTTTGAAAATACTTCTTCCTCTTACTACTTACACCTTTCATTACTTTAGTAGTTGTTATTTTTGTATGCGAGAACTATTCAGAAACTTGAGCAAAATGTAATCTTAACTGAGGAGAGCTGGATGTGGATCTGTAACATACTGAATTACTTCAATTGGCAGAATTAAGTTCTACGCCTGCCTCTTTAGATTATAAGACTTTATCCAAGCAGAAGTCAGCTA
Organism: Cariama cristata; assembly: GCF_000690535.1. Taxonomy (NCBI): domain Eukaryota; kingdom Metazoa; phylum Chordata; class Aves; order Cariamiformes; family Cariamidae; genus Cariama; species Cariama cristata. The sequence goes on along the minus strand of NW_009598013.1, from coordinate 26,565 downwards.
ATGGACCTTAAATTACTGTGAGTGGTCTACAAAGCTATGGCATATAATTACCCGAATCTACTTTCCTTGAAGTCAGCAGAAAATAATTGCACCAGTTTCGGCAGGAAAAAGGTTATAGCCAGGCTGTCCTACATCTGGATCTCTTGGCTTCTTTTACCCTTGTAATTGAGCAGTGCCCTATCCTGCAAGTATAGTTTGGTATGCAGGTTTAACATAAAAATAGTTTTTAATGAAGTTAAAAGAAAGATTTCTTAGGGTGGCACCTGCTATATGAAGTTCTACTTGGAGTGTGACTAGGGATATACCTGTGAAAATCCTCTTACTTTAGGAAATATAATTGTCTGTCTTAAAAAAAAAAAAGGGAAAAAAAGAAGAAAAATGAGGAAAAAAAGCTTTCTGTGCTGTCAAAATAGCTGTTATACTAGGTTGGCTAATAATGTAACGTGGATGGCTGGCTCTGTAGTGTTCTGGCTGTTTCTTCATCAATCTGATCACAGCCCAGACGACAGCAGCAGCGTTGTACCTTCTAATTCTCTAGTAAATGACCCGTGTCTGTCTGTGTGTCTTTAATCAGACAGTCCCCTTCATCATTCAGATCACTTAGAAGTTGCTGCGGAAGTGCCTGTGTGCACTCCTTTTGTCTGGTCTTTGGTTGGTATGGGGAAAACCTGTGTGTGGAAGAAGAGGGTTAAAATCAATTGTACTGCAAAATGTAATCACCTTTCAGTGGAACATCCATTGCAGTGTTTGTGCCAAACTAGTAACAATAGGAACAAACTAACCTTTTGTACAGGCTTTCTGTTGGTGCCCTTTACAGAAAAAATAACTGCTGCTTCTTTAAGTCATAGGAGCTCACGTTTACTGTGACAGCTTTCCAACTGTTAAATAAACTCTGACCATGAGCAGCTGTCAGACAGATATTGCACTACAGGCTTCGGTTAAAAGGAGCACCAGACAAGCATTTCAGTGCCTAAAGGATCTTGTTTCATTTTTTTGAAGACATACTTTTAAAAAAAAAATATAATGACATAATGTGATTCCTTAACTGAGAAGTTGTTATTTTAAACATTCTGCCAAATTTTCCAGTGAAAGTTATAGGATATGATTGTGTCCGTTTCTGAAAAACAGTCTATGAGGAGCATGAAGTATTTCAAATGCACACTTTTGTCTGGTGGCACAATGGGAGAATTGAGATGCAGAAATACTGACATTAGCTCTTATAAATAATACTAATGATGTTATTCAAATCCTTGTGGGAAGGCAACGGTAATTATACTGAGCTTCCTCAGAGTTGTGGAATGCCATTTTATCATTTGTACTTTTGATACTAATCTAGAAAAGCCCTTCCAAAGTTATTACTTTTTATTATGTTGGACCCTGCTGTACTAGCTGTTGTACAAGCAAACAAGAAGATGACAGTTTCCACTGCAGAAAGTCTAATAGGCTAAGATGAATATGCAAGAAAATAATCTTTTAAGGTTAATATACAGTCAGTACTGGAAGCAGCATTATTATTTACATTTAAATTACAGCTGGGGAGGGAAATTGCCATTAAATTAGAATGAAGGTGGTCTTCTTCTTCTTCTAGTTTAGAAACTGATATTGTCTACTCTAACCTGCCTAAAAGTCAAGCATGTAGCCTAGCTACGCTGGGAAGCCTGGAGTAGGAATCAAAGTTGTCTAGGGCTGCACTAGAGGCAATGTAGGAGATGGGTAGTTCAGCTCACCTGGCTGAAGATAGAGTGGTCAGCTCTGGAGATGCCTTTTTCCATTGACTGAAGCAGAAGCCTAGTTCATTTGCAAATTAAAACAAGAAAACAAAAACTAGCCTGGATGACTAACTTCAAAAGGCAAGGTGTGGACTAGTTGTGTGGAGGCAGGAGTTCTAGACAATGTATAAGAAGTATTTATTGAAAAATCAAGAATATTTTTTGCAAGTTAAAGAGGAAAATGATCCACATTTTGTTTACAAGTATTAGTAGTAATAAATAATTCATGTTTTTAAGGGTAACTTCTTCCAAAATTTGAAGTTTAACTGACTAATGTATGTTCTCATAATTCCAATTTCCTTTTAGAACGGAGAGGAATATATCCAGTAAAAACACAAAGCAGTGGGAAATTAAAAAAGTCAATTTAAAAATCAATCCTCCCTGATTTTTCTACCGACTCCTCTTAGAAATAACACCCAGAATTTTTATAACTGAAATGGATCCTAAAAAAATCTCCATGTGTTCAATTATTTATTTTATGCTTTTGAAAACACTTTCAGGTAATGGATTTCACTTTTTCACCTTTCATATATCTCATTCTTTCACATAGAAAAATGGAAACCATTCAAAAATGGAAGATGATGGTATTTTTTTGGTTTTGTTCATACTTGTGCTTATGAGTTGGTACTGTTCTCACAGATACACATGATGGGCTTAAAGGCATGGTAAACATAATACACCATAAGAGGTGATTTTTAACAGACTGATTTCTATACAGAACTAAATGTTTGTATAATAGAAGAGCTTTGTGGAGATTTAAACCAGAAAGTTAGTTTATTTTACATCAGATTTTGGAAAGCAAAGTATAGAAGGAAAGGTTTGGGAGCGTTAAAACAATGATGGAATCAGTTATAATAGTCAATGAAAATGTAATTGGTCCCTAAATCCCAACATACGTCACTTTCATGTGGCCATGTTGGAGATGTAGGATGTGAATGAGCAATGAAATCAGGCAGTAAGAGTACTCTTGGTGAAAGCAAATACAGATCATGAATCTGTTGACCTATTGCACTTATTAGCCTCTGTTGAATCTCCATGGAAAAGCATCAACACAAAACTGAAGGGGTCTGCTTGTTACTTGGCATCGAGATAGGTGGCAAAGTGACTCAAATGGCGCAGCAAACATTCACCAAAGAATGGCAAAATAGGCTGAAGATTTGTCAGATTACACAAAGGTTAAGAAATGTCAAGAAAAATCTAGAGAAAGGGCTGCTCAGTTGCAGTGGATAAAAGGAGCCTTTGGACACCTGTTAAAATAGCGTGTCCATCTGGAGGTCTTTCCTTTAGCATGCTTTGTTTTGTAAGTAATGAGATGTTAAGCCCTGCAGCAGAGAGTTCTGGTGGGGCACCAGAGGACAAGCTCATGGAGTCTCCAGTCATTTCACTCATTCTACTGCTGCTCCCTGACTTTCTCAGGATTTGTGAAGAGAGTGGGGGATATACCAAATTAAGAAGTAGGCCCATTTTGAGGTAAATCCTCTTTTCATGCCATAGCATGGAGGAGATACCTCTGGAAATGACATACCAGTAAGATTTCCATTGAAGACACTTGCTCAAGCCCTTCTTCCGATACACACTCCTGTAGTTTCCCATTAAAAGGCTCTATTGCTAGTGAAGAGGTTTATTCTTACTAATTTATTAGCAGTTTATTACTAATCAGCTATGAGATGACTGAATTCTTAACAACTGTTCTAGTACCCATCAGTCCCTTTTAAGTGCCAAAGGGCTTGTCCCAGTAAGAATTTTTTACATTCCATGTTAAATGTTTTTTTTTACAACTTTCACAATTTTCTGCGCATCCTTTTTCCTCATGGAGAATCTGGTGAGTATTTTATACAGTGGAACTCCTCCTATCAAGACTTTAGAACTATTTTATTTAGAAGCATGGACTTTACAGTCTTTTAAAAGAGTTTTTTAAAGCTTGTCTCAAATTAGAAGAAATACTTGCAAGGTAAAAAAAGTGTTCGTGGAAATCTAGGGGATCACAACCTGTGTGATAAGGTCTCCTCTTGCATTACTGATTTGGCATACATAGTCATTCGATCAATGTAGTCTTCTTTGCAAAATTTTGGAATTACAGCTCAGCATTCTGCCATCTGGACTAGAAGTCAGTCTTTGTCGAGTACGTTGAGATTTTAAAGGGTAGACAGTCTTCTGAAGCTTCTAGCCCCTGGGAGCTATATCAGTTAAAATTGCTCAGTGATGAATGAGAGTAGTGAAATAATTTCAGTCTAAAATGTTTCCATTACTTTTTCTTTTTTTTTTTTTTTTTTTTTAAATTCAGGGTGGTTTAAGATGTAATTTTTATATGTCTGACACACGTGGAATCCAGTGAGGAAGTAATGGAAGTGTTGTACAGACAGAGTGAAATCACACTTCTTTATCCAAATATTTGGAAGGGAAAAACAACGATACAACACAATAGAAAATAAAGAATATGACACAACAGATGAGAGTGTCAAACAAGCCAGGCCAGGGGCTGGAGGGAGGATGAAAATAGCAGTATCACAGGCAGAAGCTATGGTTTATGAGAAACCATGGTTACAACTTGCTAGTTCAATTTCTGCTACAGAATTTTTGTGAAGACCTCAAAGGCACTTTGAGCTAAACCTTCAAAAAGTTCTTGTTTACTGTGTCGGAGTATTCTGCTTGTGGGAAATAAGATTCATATAGGATTCATGAGAGACAATGTATTGATTGGGGAGTGACCCATTATTGACTGAGAAGAGGGATTTGTCTTAAATCTGTAAAACTCTGTACCTTCCTGTCTAGGTAGTTCTCATTCCTACCTGTGCATGTGTTGTTTTGGGCTGCCAGAAGATCCTTCATGTTAGATGTCACAGCCTTAAAACTTTTGTGTTTGGATGACTAATCGCTTTCTTCTAAAGCATGAAGAAGGATCCTTTACTAAAAGTAGCCAAGTTGCAGCTCCATAATAGAGATAGAGCCCTTTTAAGATATTGATTGTGGTTTAACAAAAAATGTGTTAATGACCATGGAAAGAAGGAGTAAAATCAGTCCTCCGTATTCTTTCTTAGTCTTCCAGATTTTCCATATTGCAGCAAAAATGGAGTCTCTCTTTTTCCTGTCTTTTCTACTTTCATGAATAATCTAAGCAGTAATTCCTTGGGTACCACATTAAGACTAGGAAATGGCTAAGATAATATATGTGTCTGATGCAGGTTTCAGAGCAGAGAGCTGTGATAATGACAGGGATGATAAGATAGATGACTTGGAGATCAAACTTTCTGGCTAGGCAAGTGACACAACCATCTTCTGAACATGGACCTCACTGGAATAAACTTGTACCATGGCTCCTTTCCTGCTACAAAATGTGACATGGCACAGAAACATAAAAACTGTATTGGATCCAATGCTTTTCCAGAGTCAGGTTTACTGGGCACAGGGAACCGAGCATGCACAGCAGCAAATTGCTGCCTGTCCCCTGGTGAAAAACAGCAACCAGGAGCAGGCATGTGTTGCCAAAACAGCTCGTACCACCTATGCCTGCTCTTGCCGGTCCTGCTTCTGCTTCCTTGGAGTGTCCAGAGAGGGTCTACAGGCCAGAAGATTTATTCTGTTTTTTTAAGCCTGCTCCCAGTTGCTGTTTTTCCTCTGCTTGTGCAGAGAAAGGACCTCAAGGCCATCAGGAACGACATTGCTGGGAGTGAGCTGAAGGTCAGGCAGGTTGTCCTGGCAGGCAGCGTACCAGCTCTGTTGTGGTGATCTTTGCTACAGCTAGTAACAGATACAGTGGCATGCTTGGTTTACAGCTGCTTTAGAGTAGTGGCCACCACAGAAAACTGTATGAGAAGTATCAGGTCATCAAGGCTGGGCAGAGACTCTATTGAAAAAAAAAAAAAGAAATGAAGAAGGTAAGTTAGGCTTGATCCCATTTGGGAACAGACCTCGGTACCTGTCAACAAGAGGCAACCACAGTGATACAGTTGATGGTGAAGACAGTGTCTGTCCCAGAGAGCACCAGGCAAACTCCAGCAGCTGAAAAGCAAAAGAAAGAAAAAATCAAGTGACTTAGATTTGAGTCAGGAAAGGAGAACATCGTTAGGGTGTAGCTTGAATATTTTGGTCTTCCAAGCTTATTATTTTTTAGCAAAGACAAATCTTGTACATTTTGTATTCAATTTTATCAACAAATTCTGACTTTTTGCCCTTTTCTTGTGCTATATAATTGTATGCAGGTTCCATTTGCTAGTGATCTGATTGGATGTCTCTCTTTTCTTTTTGGTTTCTGTAGGATAAAATCATGGGTAGATAAGATGCAAGAAGATCTTGTAACATTAGCACGAACTGCAAGCGGAGTGGACCAGCTTGCTGCGGTAAGAAGACACGCCTTAGACTGCAATAACTAGAAAGTGAAGTGAATGGTGTGCATCATCTAGGCATTACGATCATTTTATCCCAACATAGTAAAAAGATTTTGGGGAATTAAACTCCGCAGTGCTTACTAAGAGAGAAATTAATAACACAGGCATCCGTCAATTCACTCTCTTAATGTTACAGCACTTGCTCGTTGCTAATATTTAATCAGCTTTGCAGTATCAGACATAAGGCTTACTGTTGTTGCAATACTTTCATCTGAAGCAAGCGCTTTTATGTTATATGTTTGTCAAATACGGTATCCAGGAAGCAACCATTCATGGCAGTGGAAAAATCTGTTCTCTATTTACAAGGGACACTATTTTTCTGATACGTATTTCTTGAAATGAGGCAGCTTTTGATTAGAAGAAATCTAGATGAGAATGAAAACTACTTTTATTGACCTGCTCTAATTTAACCCAAAGTGTGTTTTAAGGAAGAATTTACAATTTTTCTGTCATTGAGAAGAACCTTTTGTTCTATGTTTCATTCGTAGAAGGTAAAAACACATCTGAATTTGCAGAGAAATGAAGTCACAATTCAGAAAATGTCAGGGTTACGCTGCCTATACAACTTGGTGTGTGTACATCACGATCCAGTATGCAACCACATGATCATATATTTGCCTCTCCCTGTCCCTGCACAATTCCCATAGCACCTTCTGTGAACTGATGGATCTCTGGGTTGATGTAGGACTTTATAATGAAGGGAAATTTTGCTGCTATATCAGGAAAAGAAGTTATTCTATCAGCCAACAAAAGCCCTTGGTATGAGGTAACTAAACATGAAGCTATGAGATTTGGGTTTCAGAAATCATAATCTCCCCAAATGATCCATTAAATGAATAGTAGCTCGCTTTCAAAGCCATTAAGAAACACGCAGAAAAATCAGGTGTGAAGTTTCTCAGATTTAGCACTGTATATTAGTGTATTCCTTTGACCTTTTACCCAGACATCCACGTCCCATGTGAATCCTGTCCCAGAAGGACATGTTTTCTTTACTGACTATATAAGAGGAGGCTAGGTGACCAGCTCAGATGTCCATGTTTACATTTGTGGAAGCCTAAGTTTAGATGGGATCACCACTGTCCTATAGAAGGAAGGGCTGTGTCACTGCATGTACATGAGGAACACAAATGGAGATTAATTTGTTTCTGACCTTTCCTAATACTTGAGTGTTTCATATTGCAACACAATTTAGAACAGATGCTGTAGATACACTTTTTAATCTTGGAAAACCCCAAACAAGCAGAAAACAAAATCTTGAAATCCTAACACAAAGCATCAGATTGATATACACGTGGGTTTCCAGCATAGGATCTCAACAACACAGAAATGTCTATCACTTGAGCTTGCTGAGAAACTGTAAGGTTCACCCAGCATGGAACACTAATAGGAGTTTTTGTAGGTGGATTTCATATGTATCTGCTGACAGAGAACAGTGAGGCTTGTGAATCATGTCTCTCCAGGTTTTGGTGAGGAGTTTCTGCTCAGAGGAGGGAGGGCGCTTTTTGCTCTTCTGATCTAGGTGTGATCTGTTCCCTTCTGCACTTGCCGTGTCTTTTTTTCCTTCACTGTCTCCTCATTCAGCATCATACCTCTGATCCACCATTGGACTTTCAATTCCATGCCTGCTGTGCTGCATGGGCTATCTTTCATCTCTCCTCAACATATTGTATGTTTCTGTCTCAGTTTCTACCTTTGCTGCCTGACCAGTCTGCCTTTATCCCTTACATTGGCTTCTTATCCCTATTTTAGGATCTCTCTCCTCAGCTTTTTCCAGTTCAGCACCTCTCTCTGGACTCCAGTTTGCCTTAGCGTTTCCAAAACATTCCGTCCAGGTGTCTGTCAATGGCCTATTACATCTCTTCTCTTCCATGGGTATTTTCTTCCCCATTCTCACCTTTTCCTCCGTCACTAGATCTCAATCCCAGCCCTGTAGTTTTCTCCTGTATGCTTTTTCTATTTTTCCTCCCCTTCCAGTCTCTTCTTTCCTTATTCTTTGCCTGCCATTTTCCAGTCTGTTATCTCCTACTTCCATATCCCAGTCTCTTACCCTTTGTTCTTCATTCAGTTTTCATCTCTTTCTCCCACTGTTTAGACCACAAGGGTGTAGAGATCACCTGAGAGACCACAGCAAGTCAGAGCTTTAGCTGCAGCGGAGCTGTGATGTTCTCTTGGAGTGATGCTCTCTGGGTTGGAATACACCTATGTGTAGGTTCTCAGGGATTTAGCTGATAAATTCTCTGGAATGACCTGCAGGTGCTTTTCAGGCTAAAATATGTTAAACACCAAAGAGTAAAAAGTCTATCTTTGAATACATGTGTTGAGTTTTTAATCTACAGTGCAGGGGCAATAAGGTATTTCAAAGGGAAATGAGTTACAGAGGATTTCTAACTTGAGCAAAACGATGAGTTAATGTCTCAACCATTTTGCCTGGCATTTACATGCAAATACCACACAGTAAAATAGATAGTGAAAAGGCAAGAAATTGACGCTGTCACTCTTTTTTTCCCTGAAGAAAATGTTAGTTTATGTAGTTAATATTCGGCAAACTTACAAGCTGCTAAAACAGTCTTATAATGAGAATTGCTGAGCAAACATAATAATATGTACTGCTACCAGCTATACTTAAAGTATACCACAGTGACATTCATGCTGAAAAAAAATTTAGTCTGTGAATACTGTAGGTAAGTTTCTTTTTGAAAGCCAAAATTTATAGCACACTTCAAGCAAATAATGTTATCTCAGAGGGTATCCACAAGGTGGTCAATATGTGCTTGTAATCCTAGAATTAAAAGCATGAAAGGGGGATGTTTCCATGTAAAATATCCCTCTATATCAAAGCCGTTTGTTTGACCTAAATTGCATGATGTCTTTCTCCAGCCACAAGGTTTTAATTAGGTCTCTTGCCTGCAAGGAAGAATGGAAAGCCCTGTGAGATGTGAGCCATGCAACTCTTCCCTGTTGTTTACAGGCTATTGTCACTTTCCCGTTTTTGAATGACATCCTTTTTTTTTTCTGCTCACTGCCTATTAACATTTAGTCAGATCTCTTCTGAAAAGAACCACAATCTTGGAAAAATGGAGACTGCAAGAGATTAAAAACAGCATGCTTGCGTGCCTGTCACTTTTGTTCACAGAATGTGCCTTCAGTTGCTCAAGCTTCAAAAATACGTAACAATCAGACTGAATTTTCAGCTTTGTTTCTGACTTACTACTTCTAACTCCCAAATTATTTGGACCAAGTCTGTAGTCGTCATGTTTTGGAAAACTTCAAAAAAGAAATACATTTGTTTGGTTTTTCTGCCCCTCCTTTCTCCAAAGGCAGAATGATTAATACAAAAAGGAGCAGAGTGCTCCTATTGCAAAACATTAGATGTGGTCTTCAGTGAACAGCTGTAGTAACAGAGCGTGTAGGGTTGGAAAGCTGTACTTTGGTCAGACAGGTTTTTGGTAGGAGAAGTGTATTTCCTTGTTGTAGGGAAAATCAATTTTAATTTGGTCAAATGATGGGGTTAAAGCTTGTAGCAAGGACATGTAACAGATTATAACCATTTCACAGCCTGGTCAACCTCTCGCTGGACTCAGGGAAAGAAGTCCCACTGATTCAGCTGAAGTTACCATCTGTGTCTGCTTCATACTATTGAGTCTTCCATGAGGATCTCTAAAGTGACAAAGATAGTTCTCAAAGCACAATTACTACATTCTCAGCTGGAGTGAATTAGTTCTTCAAAAACCAGGGCTTTTTCAATTAGCTGCTGTGCCATGCAAGCTTATGGTGTTTCCATAACTTGTTGAAGATATCTCGGGGTTCATCAGTGCTATACGTTCTTGTATGTGCTTTGGATGTCTGTGGGTCTTTGTGCTGCAGGAAATCATACTACACAATGGTCTCTTGTAGAGAACTGTGAAATACTTTCTTCTGGCCATCATGAAGAGGCGTAGGAGCACTGCCTGAACCCTCAATTAATTTGATTTTAGACTGGGAGAGCTTTTGACCAAAGAGAATGTAAAACTTAAAGTGTAATATGTACTTCCAAGGGGATAAAAAAATTCACATCTAAACCACTGTTAAACTCAAGTGAGGAACTTGTTAGGTGAATAGCAGATCTGTTGAGATCTGTACCTACATAAAAGTCTGATTTATTCTGCAGTGTTGACACAGATCTCCAGGGAGAGTATTTTTTGTATTTAAGGTGTTTACATCCAACATGTACTCAATTTAATGGAATTACGTTTAAGAAGAGGAATCTCCTCGGAGGAGAATTCCCTTTTCTTTGTTCATTGGCCAATTCCTTACAGTGACTTGGAATCACTATCTTGCCCTAGTGACTAACCGCTCTTACTCCTGCTTTTGCACATGTAATATAGCCATTGTAAACAATTGCAACTTTCATTAATCACAACTTTTGAAAATACCTGTATAGCGAGGATACCTGATAATATACTCATGAATATTCCACATAGTGTTAAAAAAGAGAAAATACTTGGGAATACTTCAGTAATGACTATGTTTCTGAAGATATGAATATGGTTATGCCAATGGGCATTTAACACACTTTTTCTCTTATTAGCAATGATGACAGCAATGTAATACCTGTAGTAAGCAAAATTGTGAAAGAAAGCTTGGATGCCATTAAATTAGGAGTTGTACATTGCGGCTACACTTAGCCTTAACCAAGTAAACTAGTATAAATGAAGTAGAAGGAACAGACGAAATGGATATGTGTAGGAGATGGAGAGTCAGGCGAGAGCTGAGGTTTATTATGGTGCGCAGAGGAAACATGTTCATTAGTTTATAGATGTGTCTTTACTCACTAATTTATATTTGCCATGCAGAAAGAATCCTGATTCAACCATGAACTGAGCTCAGATTTTCATTTTTCCATTTAGAGCTTTAACTGCAGATCATTTGTACTCTGAATTAGTTGTGGTAAATCACTACTTTGGTGGTATGAATCAACATGAATGCTAGTAACATCTAAATGTAATTTCTATCGTATAGGTAAGATAGGTCATGTTTAAAATCTAGTTCCTCCTTGTGTCCTTCAAGTCTTACTTATACTATCTGGGAATGATCTCAAAATGGTCTTCCAAAAATAGTTTTAAAGTACATTTTTAAATACTGCTTTTTTGGACATTATTAGGAGTTTAAGTGAGATCTGGGAGAACTCCAACTTGGATTTAATACCAATGTAATATCCTCATTACTGTAATGCAAAGATTGCTTCGAGAAGGCAGGAAGTCAGGATTCAAGATGCCAGAATACTCAGCTGGTTGAAAACTGGCAGAGCTTCACTGACTTCAGTGGATTACACTGATTTACATTTGCTAAGAATCGTGCCTAACAACATTTAATTTACAATTCAAGCAGGTAAAAAGTACTTTGAAAAAAACCAAACATTTTTACACAAGAAACAGAGGCTATAGCTTGATCTTACTGCTGCTGTAGTTACGCAGCTCAAAAGGGTATTTTTGGGTCCTTTCTGTGACTTAATGGATTTTTTTCCCTAGAAGAGCAAAGGGAATATTTATAAGAAGGTGTTGTATATACAACAACTTGAGACTTGAAAGTGGGAAGACAGAGTACACAGGAAAATCGTTGTTAAGGAGGTACAAGATACCCAGTGTGCTTCTTTAAATGTCTCTCAACAAAGACAAAGCTTAGTGTATGCCCCTTGATGTTATAAGTATTGTGTTTTTAATTTAAAAAACCCAGTCATGTAATTGTCCTTTCAACTTAAAAAAAATCATGTAACTTTGTCTTACTTGTGAACTGTCTGTGCTGTTGCGCATTATGAAGCTGCTCTGGTGTGAATGATAGGCGTTTTCTACAGAGCAAGTAGACTTTTAGAAAAAAAATAAGAAGGAATAGACAGCAACTTAATAGAATTTTAAAATCTGTGTAGCAAAATAAATATTGAGGATGTATCTGATCTCACTAGCTTCATTTATCAGTAGGCATTTTGTCTTAGTAAAAGCAAAAAACTGCACAAAATTCAAAGTCGCATTCTTTACCTACAAACAGTTACCTCAACATGCAGAAAAAATAGGTGAAGAGCCTACTGAACTACAGAGTTAAGTAAATACGTAGTCCCATCTGATGGAAGTATTCTCAACTTCCATTTTTACACAGACCTTTCACAGCAAAGACCCATGACTAAGGTAATTGACAGCTCTTTTAATCTAATAAACTACAACAAGTATGCTTGTTGATTTCCAGCTCCTAGAATACCTCTAGGGACAGGAGATAGGAGGGAGGGATCCCTGCAGTACCCAGAAAGGAAGACCTGAGAGTAGAGAACATGCCTTATAGCGATGCATGAGCTTGTCTGTTCCAAACTGATTGAAGAGAATCCTCTTTTACATAAACACTGTATTAAAAATGTGAGTCTGTGTTAAGAGCTTTGACGTGACAAACACACTGGAGCTTCACTATGACGGTTGTGGCAAAAAAATGTCATCTTGTACAGTGTAACCTTTTCAAGCAATGGCATAATTGAACAAAACAGCAGAGAGAGAAGCAGTTCCAAGGAAATCTAGTTTCTGAATCTGTTTCCTGTTTGATACATTGCTGCAAAAACAATCCGTGCATGATGTTCATAAGGCATGCTGTTATTACAGTCCCGGGAGATGTAGGGTGAGCCCATATAGACTTGGCCTTTAAGTGATAATCATACCGAGAGAGAAATACCATTCCTCCAAAATGAGAGCTACATACAGATACTTGATATGTGGCGATGGGTTCTATTCACAGAGTAAGTCCACCAGCAACTGTTAGAAATTTTTTTTATTTATTTTATCTCTTGAACGCTATTTTATAATAATTAGCTCTTTCTTGCCGAACACCCAGCCGAGGTTCTGCATGAGCACATTTCATCCATTGCTCAGTGTGAGGTCTATGTGCCTAATGCACAGATGGTGTGAGTCTGCTGGAGCACACAGATTGGCAGCAGATTCCCAGTCCATGCTTTTAGCTTTTCAGGTCTTGGATCAGTCTCTAGAGTTTAACTGAGATGAGTGACTTGTAAGAGAGACTAGTCTCTGATTTGGACTGCCTTGGAGCAGGGATGTACAGGAAAGCTTCCTTCTGCCAGAAGGAATAATAACCTAGGGGTAATTTTCTGTTGGAATCATTACAGATTTTAGCTAAGTTAGTGTTATGTTCTAGGGGCTCTACAGATAGAGGCACGCCACTAACATTACCTATAGAAGCTTGCTTTGTTCTCTTCATTAGCTGTATATGGGTCTGTGCAAGGGGAGGCTTTAACAGCTTACTTGAACTTAATGTAAAACTTTTATCTGGATGAGCCTTCCCTACTGTCATAGGTGGTGTGAAATTCCTGCTTCAACATGTGGTTTGACAGACAAGTTAGCAGTAAATGTTTTCGTTCTTGTCATTTTTCTCTATGATCAGCATGATGTTTATGTACCTCTTTCTTTAAAATCACAAAGTTAATGGGATGAATTAGGAAAGGCTTTATATAAATTTGGAATTATTTATTAAAAAAATAAAGCTGATCCGTAGGATTGAAATGTCCATTTCTTTTTACCAGCTTTATTCTATTCTATTCTATTCTATTCTATTCATTTATTTATTACTATATTTATCAGGTTGGATTCAGTTTGAATATGCTTTAGCCAGAGGCAAAGACTCTTGTACCTAATGCTATTTGCTGAGGAACTACCAGGTGGACTTAGGGGCTATATGGCCACATTCCAGAATATACTACATTCGCCCTTGTAAAGGTTGAAGTAATGGAGAGCTATATGATTAAGAAAAATAGAAAGAAGAAAAGTGAGAACTTGATTTTATGTTTTTAAAGTTGGTTTGATTGTAAGAATAACAACCCAAATAAATCCATTCAGTTTACATTTCTCTGGAGGTCTTGTCTATGGACTTGTTAAGTTTGAATTTCATTTGAATGTTCTGATTGCTATAGATTCTGATGAGTTTGTCACAATTTTGACCCTGAATTTTAAGACACTTCTTACCTATAAAATTTTAATATATTGGTGTGCAGTCTCCATCCTTCTTCAAATGGAAAACGTAACTAATACCACAAGACTTGTAGGCACAACTTGCATAACTGTAAAGCTGTTCACTGTGTTCCCTGGGTATACTCTCCAGTGCTCTAAGAAAGGAAAGCAAGTCCTTAAATAAGTTGAATATGGGAATTAAGGAACCTTTCATATTTTTTCAGTAAATTGTGGTACCCAGTGAAGTTCACTGTGACTGATCTCAAAAGTCAGAAAAGTATTTCATCCTTTCTTTTCTCCTTTTATCTCTTTTGGTTGTCCTCATTAGAACAAAAGACTAAACCACTTTTTAAACATAAAATAAAATAGAGAAGCCTTTCTACCCATATAAAACAAATACAAGAAAATTTTGGTGTCATCTTGAAATGAAAACTTAAATAAAACAAGTGTTATTGAAGCACTTCTTGTGTCATTATTGTGTTACCAGTTTTATATTTGCTGAAACTTCCCTGAGTTCAGGTCATTTTTATGAGTGATTCTGTTAGGTCTACAACTGCAGTTTTTCTGCAAAAGTGCAGTTTTGTTGCATTGTTTTTCCAAGGAGAAAAATCTGAAAGCAAGGAAGCAATTCTAATTTTTTTTAAATACCCTCAGTAATGTGTAATAAAATAGATAGTTCATCAGAAATTTTGGTTGAGTGGGTTGTGTATGAGGTTGGTGCTCTGAAATGCTTGAATTTTCTAAGTATAAATTAGCTATTGTACACTATTTACACTTGTGTCTTTTGCCTCATCTCTAAGACAGGGACACCAGTTTGCCATCCGAGTGGGGTGTGGTGAAGAGAAGTGAGGTCAGGATTACTTTTAGAATGGAATTATGCAGAGCTTGGGAACAGTGAAACATGAGTATTTCAGGTATTCTTTGAGAAGTCGGAGTCCATTTTCCAGAATTAAAATAATGTATGAGATGGGTTAGACTGGTTAGAGATTCCCAAAATACAGGAACAGGTTTTTTTATAATACAGTATTTATAAAAGTATGTCCCACTTGGAGTATACCACTGCCACTGCTATCTTCTATGTGCAACCAAATACCAAAGCTGCGGGAATTAAAAATAGAATCCTCTGAACTAAATTCTGTTGAGTTTACACATTGCTAACCAATGTCAAGATGTCAGGAAAATTAAATCACTTTTAAAAATGCAGGCTGGGAAATTTGAAGACACATCTGCAAGTTCTCTTTGTAATCCAAATGGAAATTAAGAGATTGTCAAAACACAGGGAGCCTCATTTATTATTTGCAAATGCTACTCTCCCTTTGCTCCCTTAGCAATAAACTAGCATTTTGAAGAGTTCCTTCTTCCAGCAAGCAAAATCAGCTGTAATTCGCTAAGAATTGGTGGCTGCATTAACAAAGCTTGCTCAGGCTCAAGGGAAGGGATGGCCTAATATTACCATAGTTTTAATTACTATTTGATGATCTGAATAATCTTTGAGCAAAGCACTGTTCTTGGTTCATTTATAGCTTTCCATTGGCTTTAACGCTAGTAAAATCTGTCCTATTGATGCTTATGTTCAGATGGTTTTCGTAAAAGCTGAGAGCAAATTAAAGATTTTCCTTAAAAAAACCCACACATCAAAACCACCAAAAACCCGAAAATTATGTCTAATCAGTTTCCAAGTCCTGTGGTTAGTAAAACACCAGAAAGACTCTGCTAGTTCCCTGTGACTTAAAATTACCTTTGGGGAGAGAGTCAGTAGGTGTTAAATTGCATTAAGAGCAGCTGAGGCAGGACAGTCTCCTACGAATAAGCGAGTTTGAAAAATTACATAAGTGCCCACCTCAAAATATGCCAGAAATGCAGAAGAGACGTGGAACACTTTCTTCCTATTCTTCTTCTTCTGTTACAAGAGAGATTTGCTTGTTGAGTTGGGGTTTTTGGGTTCTTAGGCAGTCTCAGCTTTAGCCTGAGCTAAAACTGCTGTGAAACCAATAAATGATGCAGTCTTGTTATTTAATACTGTATCGCTATCACTATGAAACAAAATTGAACGCCTTAAAATAAATTTTTCTTAAGAAAGGGAGATTTTTAGATCTGTTTTTGATGTTTGTACAACAGCAGAGGTACAGGCTGAACTCATGTTTTATGAAGGTTTGAATACAAAGTGACAATTACAAAAATTACTTCTTAATTTTAAAGTCCTCTAGACTACTTTTTTAATTGTCAACAGTCAAAAGTGTCTGATGATTCCATCCTACAAAGTATCCCTGATTATCTGCTTTCCTTTGAGTAGGCACCTGAGTGAGCCAATTGACTGGTCACCACTCACACTCTCTCTGATGTTAACTAAGGCGTAAGTGTTCCCAGCATCTTGCAGAATTCAGCCTGAATGTATTATTTAAGAATGAACTAGCTCTGATAATTTTTTTCCTAGTGTGCACATACATCACTAGTATGATATGTCATGGTTTTCAACATGTCAGCTGCCCTGTCACTTGTCATCCCAGACCTTTACAGCAGTCAGTGATCAGGCAAAGGATCCTGAAGAGCAATAGCTACAGTAAACTATTGGGGTGTTTTTTTCCTTTGTGTTGTTGCCATGAATTTCAAGAATGAAGGCATCTGTGAGTTGCTAGGGAGCAGCTGTAATCTTATTTATACATTATATGTAACAGAGAGTAAGACATATTTAAAATACTCAGGCTGATTTCTTTGGACATACAGAATGTTCCTTGGGAAGGAGCATTTTTCACTGTGTTCCACAATGGATTGCTTGTGAGTCAAAGAAAAGAAATGGCTTGTGAGAAAAAAAATTCTCTGGCGTATATTAGAAACAGAAAGTATTAGTATAACTTTGGAAATAGGATACAGTAGTAAGCAGATAGAATTTGCTGCCTCTGGGCAGATTATATAGTTGCTTGTGACTACTAAAAATTTGAGTTAAAGGAAAATATCTGCAGTAATAAAAAGTTATCAATAATAATCACTCACATGGATTGGAGTGGTTATTTCTGTTTTCTGACTTTTCCAGCTCCTAAGATCTCTTCATATGTTTGGATGTCTGTCAAGCAGCCCCCCTTCTCTGCTTTTCTCACATAAATGAGATCACGACATGTAACTTCATGGCACTCATAATGCCAAAAAATAAAATAAGTGAATATACTGGTGTTATTAGTTGATATTTTATTAGCTAAACAAAGTTATTAAAACTGAAACTGTTTGTGATTTAGTAAAATATGTTGAATACTGTTGATAAAACAGTATAATTTCATCAAAATACTTGTTTTGAAAATTTTAACATAACTCACAATTTCAGTAAGAAATGTACTTTTTTTTTCAAGCTAGATGATTCCTTTCTCCCCAGGATGAAATGCTAAATTTTTGAGGGAGTCAGTCTGTATGATTTTTTGGGCATGGGGAAAGGGAGAACAGAGAGCAGTGATTGAGTTCAGAGCTGACCAACATTCTGGGCCGAGCTGAAGTAGATGTATAAATTAGAAAAACTCTGAAGTTATCCTGCTACCTATTTTTTAATTTAATATTCTGATACGGTTTATTAGGCAAGGATTTTACTTCAATCAAGAATTGTAAGGTAACTTTCTTTTATCTAGATAAGGAGCAGATAGAAATACTCTGTATCAGAATGAATAAACCTCTGGAAGTGCCTGTTCCTTTTGGTAACTCTAAAGGTGACTGGAGTGCTTGCTCAGCCTTACATTGAGAAATCTCAAAGCTACCTAAATCCTCAATTGTTAGCAAAGAGCAAGCAGCATTCTTCATTTCTTACTGGTTTTAGCAGAGAATGACACCAGCTTTGGTGTGGAGTGGCATCCAAAGCCGTACACCCTGGATAGCACTTCAGAATCTATCTTGAATCTGTTGGCTGGGCTGGACCCCAGCAGTGTCCTGCAGACACTGGGGTATTATACTGCATCTTGCTCCCCAGCAATCAAGCCTCTGAATGCTCTTTTACTCTGAGGGCAGCTTGGTACCTAAACTACTTCTTTGCATTCAGGACATACTGTACTGCAGCTAATAAGTAATCTGGAGTTGCTGGTGCATGAGGTGTCTGTTGCAGAAATGCTGTCTCTGATTACGTCATGCAAGCACCCGAGAAAAATGTTTGCCAATTCTTCTAGTTCTGGGCAATTAATGACAAGATAATATAGTTTTCTTTGTGTAGCTTCAGCCTGAGTCAGGGACACAGGGGAGTGTTGAAGTCTGACTGCACAGTTTTAAGGGAGCTGGATACTGGTATCAGGGTCTGTCACCAGTCTCAGACATGACAAGCAATGAACTAAGTCTTGGTTTCACCTAGGACCTCCAGTCAGGAGTAAAAGGAGATGTAGCCATGAACAGGTTGGTGACAAGGCTACAGTATGGGTCCAACATCCATCCAAGAGACAGGACTGGAGAAGCGGTTTAACATACATCTGAGGGGTCCATCTAGGAGATCGGCTAACTATGGCATAGAGTCGAGGTCCACTGAAGGGGTAGGGCTGGAGACAGGCATACCTATCCTGTACCTGAGGCCAGGGCTGAAGTGGAGGCCATGGGGAGGAGTGGAGGCAGAGGTTCCCGGTGAACCAGGTCATGGTCATTGAGGCCTATTAGTGCCCAATAGTGGTAGAAAGCAAGAGACTTTTTGGAAGGACCAGGGGGAATTGGCCATGGGAGGCTCTCTCCAAAAGCAAAGAGTGGGCAGGAAGAGAATAGTTTACAAAACCTTTATTTAAATTTTGCTGTGTTCTGAGGGTTTTTTAAAAATTTTTAAAGAAGTGAATTACTTTAGTATATAAGCTTGTACAATGTAGCTCAAGGTTTCACAAGCACTCAGTGTTTTGGTGTAGTCACTTTCAGAAAAGACAGAGGAAGACTCACTGCAAAGTTTTGGTTGATTTGGGGTCCCAAGTTCAGTAGTATCTTTGAGCAGTAGTTTTACCATCATGATAATCTCTAGCTGGTCTGGACTGATTATAAAACATTGATCATTGACAGAGATGTCCAGTCAGCCTAGCTGAGCTAAGTGGTCTTGAAAGGAGTATTGAAATAATAAAAACATTGATAGATTTACCTTGTATAGATAGATAATACTGGAATTGTTATTCTGTTTCTCTATTTCAAGGCATATTTCAAGATAGGAAAAGATGCGGTGGTTTTGGTTATCTTTTGAAATTCTGGGTTTGAACTTCTGAAGATCTTGTCTCATACGACTTCTATGTCCATGAAAGTATTTGGTGATGGAAATGAGATTGGCATGTTCATGTCCCATGTTTGGGCCCTCAGCCAGGTTACCACTGCCTGAGGAAAAGGCTCCATTGTTTCTTAAACTGGGAGACTGACAGTTTCAAAACAAACAAAAAAACCAAAAAACAGGCAAAAGAATTCTATTGTAGTTTAAAATAATTCAACATGTTATTTGTGTAGTCTGTGTAAACAGTGCCAAGACCACAGATCCAAAGCACAGATAATTTATTGCTTTCTGGAACTTTTTCTGAGTGTAATAAAGCATGAGGGCCATTTAAATAAAATTTCAATGTTACTGTGGGCCCCAGTGCCTGCCACAATATAGCAAGAGCCATGCAATGAAGGCGCATCTTTCATTCATTCTCAATTTGTACAGAAATGTTTGACTTCCAGTTGTGAGCCTTATAGAAAGCAAGGAGAATGTCTCTTTGTGAGAAATTTATAAATATGTCCTTGAAGGCTGAGTGGAGAGGGGCATGTTCTGTTGAGGAGCTGGCAGTTTTTCTCATCTTTACCACACTCAACTATTGTCCTTCTTGTGTTGTCTCATCCTAATGTGACTCTCCCCATCATATTCTCTCCCCTAAAACCTTGGAGTTCATTATACCAGAATAAGTATTCAGCATTTAGAAAGCAATTTTAATACATTCTTGCCTGAATAAAGAAGTGCATGGCTATTGACTTCAGAGAAAAATTAAAGTATTTTTTGTGCTATGACCTTACAGATTTTACTTAGTCATGCAATGAGACTTTATTCTGTGAGAAGTGGTAGTGTTTTACTGACAATTTGGAGAGCTTTTAGCAAAACATCAGTGTTTAAAGTACTAAAAATGATTTTAGAGGTAAAAGCCAACAGAAACTTTCATTCACTTGGTCAAAGCAATTTAATAAAATGTATTCAAATTAGCTCTTCTTAACAAGCCACAGAGCCTGCCAAATTGCATTTTGAAAGACAAATGAGCACACCTTTGCCGATAAGACCTTTTATGGCTATTTGAGATGAGCTTTTGCTAATTGTGTTTGACTGCTAGGTGGGAGGCTTGGAGAAGAAAACGTTTGTCACAGTGTGCCAAATCCTGAAGCGCGTATCATTTCCCTGTGTGGTGTTGTGCTGAGCTGCTGCAGTGCTATGGCTGAATTAAGGAAAAGGGGAGCAGACAACAAATAAATTATGTGCACAGCTCTTAAATAATCAGTGAATATTTCTTACAGTGTTCCTTGGTAGTTGAGACAGGTCTCATACTTCAGGAAAATAAAGAAGTGTGTGAAGTTCAGAGTTATTTCTAATGTCTTTTGTTTAGGAGCTTGTGGGCTGAATCTTCCACTGGCGGTAGAAGCAGGGGAGATAGTTGCTGCGAGCCCTGCCATGGGGTAAGGCAAAGAGGGGGAGAAAGAGAGTCACTGAGTCGACTCTATGTGGGATCTGGTGCAAAACTCAAAGTTTTTCTTTTTTGCAGGAGTTGTTCTGATTTTTTCCCCTTATTTTTTTTTAATCAGTGACAAATAACAGCTTGTGAAGCCAGCCTTGGATTCAGGCTTTCTCAGTGGTAGGACCCACAATGCCTCGTACAAAGGTTTTAGGCTGAAGTATGAATAGGGCACTTGTCTCTTGTGGTGGTGATCTCCTTGTTAAATGATTCAGACTTTTGAACCATTCTGATAGCTGGTGCTGGAGAACAAAAATGAAAATGTTTATTTTTTTTCCTACAAATTTACCCACTAGACTGTGCTTTGATAGTCAGCAGTGTTCAAACCATTCAAATTTGGAGGTATGGGAACAACTTCCCTATAGGAATGGGGTGTGTGAAAAATTTGAGTGCTTTCAAATTGGGGTTTATAGAATCATAGGATCGTTTAGGTTGGAAAGGACCTTAAAGATCATCGAGTCCAACTGTAAACCTAGCATGGCCAAGTCCACCACTAAACCATGTCCCTAAGCACCACATCTATATGTCTTTTAAATAGCTCCAGGGATGGTGACTCCACCGCTTCCCTGGGCAGTCTGTTCCAATGCTGGACAGCCCTTTCAGTGAAGAAATTATTCCTAATATCCAATCTAAACCTTCCCTGGTGCAACTTGAGGCCATTTCCTCTTGTCCTATCCCTGGTTACTTGGGAGAAGAGACCGACCCCCACCTCGCTGCACCCTCCTTTCAGGTAGTTGTAGAGGGCGATCAGGTCTCCCCTCAGCCTCCTCTTCTCCAGACCAAACACCCCCAGCTCCCTCAGCTGCTCCCCATCAGACTTGTGCTCCAGGCCCTTCACCACCTTCGTTGCCCTTCTCTGGACTCGCTCCAGCACCTCAATGTCTTTTTTGTAGTGAGGGGCAAGGATCATATGTTTGCTATAAGAACGGATTAGGTACAGGGATGAAAGTGCAAATTTTCCATCCAAGTTCTATGTCCCTTACCAGTGTGGCTTACTGTAACTCTGCTCTACATGGTTGTGTGAATGCAGTGTGCCATCACCGTAAATTCTGTGAAGTCTGTTAGATCACAGCCTGTTAGAAACGATATTTCACTAAGTGCTTAAAGATGTCAAAGGATCAGCACTACAGTGCTCGCACTTATGTAGCTGGTCAGCGCAGTCTCCAAGTCATCCCTATCATCCATCTGCTCCAAACCGGCATTACTTCAGCACATACTTGCCTGTGCCCCTACTGTGTATTTTCTTTGCTTGTAGCCTTCTTAACGTTTGTTTATAATATCCAGTGAAAAATTTAATTACAATGAAACGGCATTTTTGCAATGCACTGCCGCTTTCTCCAAATTTTAAGGTGTTTTTGCCCAATTGAAACTCCCAATTGAAAAAGGATTATATTTGAATTTTCTTGTTGTTTCTATAAATTTAGTAACTTTTGATGCAGGTGTACTTCACACAGTCATGAATGAAGTTTGAAAAATTTGGCACTACATTTCTCTTCAAAGAATAAGACATGAACACATGGTAACACCCATATTCCAGTGTCTGTTCCTTACGTAATCAGGGTAAATATTTGTTGATGATAGGAGAACCTGAGAGTTTTGCCAGATTTGATGGTCACTCCAATTTAAATGCTCCTCCGAAATTTCCATTCTTGATCCAAACCGTCTGGTTCTGTAAAACTGATTCCTACTCTTGCCTTGCCTGTAGGACTGTAAGACTCTTCTGGTCACTACAGTCAGTTTAACTCTGAATCCCACTGCTGACTGTGCAAATTTAATGTGTTTCAGAGAAAAAAAGTAATAAATTCTGTAGTGATCAGTTGTAGGATAAAATGCCTTTATTTCCAATTTTGTTTATTAATAATTGGCCTATTGACCATTTCTGCTATTAAGATCTGTCCTAACTTTCTGTGTGGCAATTTTGAAAATCAAGCACCTCAAAAATATCCAAACTATAATCTTGAGTTCATTAAAACCAATCTTTTTTGTAGTGGTTTTCTGCTTATGATGCACTGACTTTTTAAAGTAATTGCTACTATATGAAGAATTAAAGCATATTCCAAGTACTCAGTTACTGGTGGAAAGGAAAGACTGTACTTCTGAAGGACAAAAACCAAAACTCAAGAGAAGTGTTGTGAAATTCAAAAGTGATGAAAACCCATGACAGCTTATGAGACATGCCTGATAAAAATTTGCAGCTATAGCTGTAGTTGTTAGAAATTTATTTGTGATAAATACCCGTCAGCTACAAGCACCGGAGAGATATTTTAGTGGGTTTCTTTAAGGTCTCCATAGCTTTAACCTGAGAAACCTGGCAGGACTGGTAGACTCAGTCTGGTCTGCAGTTTCTCGGTTCTTGTGCTGGATGGCAGCCAGCGCATTAGCGCTGGACCTGTTCCTGCCCGTGCCTGGAATTACTGCCTGGGAGATGGCACAGCCTCCACCGGGCAGCGTTGCGGAGAGGCAGAGTACTTGAGTAAACTCAGGCCATCTGTTGGTTGCATAAATTAGTTTTCCCCATTTATGCATCTAGCCATAAGGTATCCACTTGCCCCCCCCGCCCTGCCCCCGACATGTATTTTTTCTTGATCCAGTTCTAGTGGGACAGAGATAGGCAAATGGATTTCTTGCTACTTTTTTCTTCTTTACTTCTTGTGGTTGTGTGCATTTCGTTATGGTGGCTTTGTTTAACAAATCGAATTCTCTCCTTTATATGTGTGTGCTACTTTGGAAACAGTTAATGGCCCCTCACCAGAGATAACCTTTATTCATGATAGAGGAGAAACACGATGATAGTTCCTTTCCCCTCTTCCCCCCATCTTTTTTCTTCTTTCATTTTTTCCCCCATTTCCTCCTTTTTTTTTTTCTTTTCCCTTTTTTCTCTTCTCTTATTTGTTTTCTTCCTCTTCCTTTTTCCTCCTGAATACTAACACCACAACATGAATAAATAGATAAGGGACTAAACTGATTACATTAGCATAACATATATGATTTACTTCAAATGATGTGTTTGCTGTTCAGCATTCAAGGAAGAATTAAATTCAGCAACAACTATTTGATTTCAACTTCAGTCGTTTTAAAAGATCTCCGTTTTACTTTTTCTCAGAACTCTATGGCAATCAGATTCCTTGAGCATTTAGCAGTTGAATAGTCCGTCACTAGAAGCAGTCAGTTTTGAAGAATTATTAAATGATTTTTAGTGGCACCTTCTACCTCTCAGACAAAAAGGTGAAGTATTTCTTTCACAAGGCATGTTTGGATTTTCCTAGAAATAGTGTTTTTGAAGCTCTCCGGTAAGAACAGAGGACATCTTGATGCCTTTTCTGTCAAGTCATCTTCTTTATTTTGAATGTCTGTTGCCATTTTGATTTATTCCTGTTTTTTTCTCTTGCAGATTTATGTGAACAACAGAGATTTGTATACTGTAGAAGCCAACAACCCTCGTCAGCTAGTGGAAATTGCAGCCAGAGACATTGAAAAACTTCTGAGTAACAGGTCTAAAGCATTGGTGGTGAGTACTAATGGGTTAGGTTTTCTATTTAGCATTTAAAAAAACCCCTTCATTTATTGTTGTAAGATGCTTTTATTATTTTTTGCTGCCTATACACTTACAGTGTCAGCCTGATGTGTACAGGACATGACATGTAGAAAGATAGCTCATGACTTCATGATAGAAAATGAACTCATTAGTTGTTGGCATAGGGCAGATGCTTATAATGTTGACAGACAGATTAGGAACTATGGCCAAGTAACAAATCAAGTTATAAATAGATTGGAAAATATTCCTCTAAATAACGCACATGACTGTTTATGACTTGAAGATCACTGTACTCTACACTCAGTAGTGATCTTGGGGAAACAAGAAGTAGAGTTTTTTTTAAATGTGATTTAAAAATAATGGTATCTTTGAAGTTATGACATTCATTTTGGTATTACTGCTAACAACATCTGTTGATATTTGGTCTCTTCATCTTTTACTTACTCAGTCTTCCTTGATGGTAGCAACTAATTCTTCTCCTTCAACAAATGTAGCCATGTGTGAATCACATTCATTTCCATACCTGTTTTATTTCTGATTTGCTAATTTAATCTGTATTTCAATCATGTTTTGTATCAGCAAAGTTAATCCTGAACTATTAGTGTGAAGACCATGCTGCATTGTAACCTCATGATTCTTTGTACTTTAAATAAGAAGTAGCTATTTCTTTAAAGTGCTTTTGCCAGCAGTCCCTTTCTCTTCTATCTTGTCAGACACCAAACCTGGATAATTGCTTTTTATAATTCCTACTCACATCGCTCTGAGTCGTATAAGAGTTTAGAGTGCTTTTCAGAAGATACTGACCAAACATGCATGGGGGGATCTGAATGAATTCATAAACATGCTTTATACAGAGTAGAGCTATTAGAAACAAGTTTAAAGGACGGAACAGCAGACTGGGATTCCCTGAGCAATAACATATCCACATAGACTTGCAGATGAGTTTGAATGTGTCATTTAAAGTGAAAGAGAGAAGAGAGAGGGATTAATTCACCTAACTGTAGACATCGACTCAGCTGATCATCCTAAGCTCCTTTTTTGTTCAGTGGAATAAAACAGGCGCTTCTCAGTCAGGACTGACCTAACACGTTCTGAATAAGACTTTAAAATGGGATGAACTGCAGCCCAGAAGTACTTACTTCTCCTCTATCAGAGGAGCCTCCATGTAAATGTCTGTACTGTAGGTGTGTGAAGCTGGGTAAGGTGAGTCCCACCCAAATGATCGTTTTATCAGTACAGTTTCATGCAGCTGATGAACCAGTCTGAGAATGAAACTGTTGCTGCACACTGTCCTGAGGACTAGCCTTCTTGTAGGTGATGAGATTTTGCTTAGTCCATTGTCTGTGCATAGGTACATACCCATTCTCCTGCCT
>NW_009598013.1:0-825 GCF_000690535.1 Cariama cristata | reverse complement strand
AGGAATGCACTCTTCCAGTTTCAATAGCTTCCCTAACATGCAGTGTACGTCAGTGTTATCTGAGCCAATGCTTCTCTGCTTCAGTCAAATGAGTGTAAAAGAGATTCGACTTTTTTGTTTGTTTTCTTGTTTTAACTCAGTGACCATGTGTTTATGTAGCACTCTGTGGACTTTGTATTATTATTGCAAAATATTGTAAGTCATTTGCAGCCCTTCATGAACACATCAGTTTTTCCACCATTTTCCCATCAAGTCTGATGTTTTTAAGTTGTCACAGCCAAATCTTTTATTTTCTTGACACTCAAGATTAATGTAGGGGTTTGTGTGTGTCTCTGGTGGTTTGATCTTAAAACTTTAAGAAAATTAAATAAGTATCTCAAGCTTACCTTAGAAAAGATTCCAGAACAGTTTTTCTGTGAATGTGGAAGAAGAAGGGTGCCTACCTCATTTTAGGCAAGCCCATGGTCACTTTTTGACAAGGGTAATACAATTCAGTTCCCTGATGTAAAAGAAAATTAAATTAGGGGAAGGAAGTTCCTTCAGTCCAGTTGCTCTTTTTTTTTTTTAAACAAAGAAGTCTTGTAGTCTTCAGAACTTCTCAGATAACTTTAAATGACCAAGTCAATGCATCTTGAAGGCAAATAAAAAGTCCTGCAGATGTATTAGTGGCTAAAGACTTATGACTTTAAAACCAATTTTTATTTTGGAGGATGTGACTCATAATGTCTTTAATGCTTGGGTTTGCTATTATTGCCAGTGCTGCAGTGACTGTACAATATTTATTTTTTATATTATATATAAAAATATATATTTTTATTTATTATC
>NW_009598012.1:0-2918 GCF_000690535.1 Cariama cristata | reverse complement strand
CTCGGACGGCGGAGCGCGTGGTCGCCACAGGGCTGGCTTCTCCTGGGGGGGATCTTTCATGACCATGGCCGGGTCGGTGCTGGGCAGCAGCGGGGAGTCTCGGGGGTCGGCAGTTGCACGCAGCTGCTGATCTACAGTTAACAAGGAGTGATCTGCAAGGTGGCTTTCCCTTGTCCCCAGTTCTGAGCTTGTCAGAGAGGCAGAGAAGGTGGTATTTAGAACACAATCGGGGTATCGCTCAGTGAAACGCTTGTTTTCCCGAGGTTACAGAGGTTGTGTGGGGTTTCCGCTCCAGCTTCCTCCCAGGCAGTTCCCCGAAGCAGCTGTGACGTTTGCCAGGGCAGCGGGCTTGCGGGTCACCGCAGCCTCCCTTCTGCTTCTGCGCAGGCCACGAGTTCATCCGTGGGTAGCCCCTCTCAGGTGTAAGTGTGTAGGGCAACCACTGATTTTTAAAGACTTTATCTTCTCAAAATAAATAAATGGGGAAACTGGGAGATAATGCCTTCTGCAGCAGATACAGCTGGGGATAGTTTTGAACTATACTCATTTGTTTGGTGCTTGGACATTCTCATGAGTATCTTCAAGCATTGTAGCTTCTTCAGAGGTCTTGGATCAAAAAGGAAGCATTTGACAGAACTCCAAATAAGTTAACTCAGCACCCTCGGAGTTATAAGAGGGAAAATAATTTTCTTCTTGTATTTCTCGCTTCTGCCAGGACACATTCCTTTAGTAAGATGAGCATGAACCCAGAGGGCAGAGCCTTTTCTCTCAAAAGAGCTTTTCCAAGTGGCAATTAACAGCAACTGCTTCATTTAACTAAACAGGGAGTGCAGGGAACCAGGAATTATATATGACTGATGGCAGTCTTCTCTTTTCTGTATTTAAAGGCAATCTGGAACTACCAACAGCAGTTAATATAACTTGGTCTTCGATCAATTTTAAAACTATACTACAGTGGCAACCAAAACCATCAGGTTACTTCTACACAGTAGAAATACACGGGTAAGTAGATAACGCTCAAGGTGTGTCCATTAGTGGCAATTGAAGAAGATGCAAATAGAGCACGTTTGAATATTTCTGAGACTGAATGTAACAGGAAAAGAGCCCAAACATGAGTCTTTAGGAAAATTGCCAACCCAGCTGTTAATATTTCTTTGTACCCAACTATAAGAATATCTGATTCAGGCTTCTGGTTTTGCACACTTCAGAAAGAGAGCGTTGAGCTTTAGATCAGTATTTCAGTTCTGGGGTTCGGTGCAGGCCAGCTGCACTGGAGATCTAGGCCAGGATACTTTGAAGAAGTTGACACTCAATCTGGCATACCACGTATTAGATAGAACTTCACATTTTTGGGTCTTTCAAGGTGTCTAGACTGAGCCTTTTGTCTTTAGTCTTGGGAGGTGTCTGATAAATATGAGTCTGCATTTTATTCTAATTGGTGAATCACAGTAAATGAATGATTTGTCTTGCTGGGTAATACTGAAAATTACCTTTGCTCGCCTATCTCTGTCGAGACTTCCTCTGTCATCATGTTGTATGTAAGCTATGAAATATTGTGGACATAAAAAATAGCCAGCTTATGTAAAGTATCTAACACTCCTTTCAATACTGCACAAAATCTTCCATGAAGTTCAGTTATAAATCTGTGCTGTTCATAGCTCCCATATTAATTAATAGACCATTATTAAACATGCCCCATAGGGAAACTGCATCATCAAATCTCCTACATATTAATGAAAATATATTAGTGTAGTCTCTTCTGTCTCTAAAAGTGGTATAGAAATGAGAGCTCTCTCATGACTAGTGGATGAAATACCAGTGCAATGGCCTAATGTGCTCTTTTATTGTTTAAGGGAGTGATTAAATTAATAGACTTAAAAGCACAGACTTAGCAGAATTAATTTTATTAAATTTATTAATCTGGAGTTTCTTTCCAGCCATTTGCACTTGAAAAAATTGAACTCTATATGTCCAAGATTCAGTATAGAATCAGGTATAGTTCTGATAGGGAGACACTTCTTTAGACAAGTTGCTCTTATGTATGAAGTGTGCTTAAATGTTTGCTTTCCCATCTATGTACGTTTACAGAGTACATTTGTTTAATCACAAAGATCAAATCCCCTCTGTCCCTTTTCAAGGCATCTCTAGGACACTATCACTAACTGATCTGTGACATCATAAGAAATCTGGTGAAGTGAGAAGGGAGTTCAGGCAACTCTTTAATAAAACTTGACCTGCTTGGAGGAAAACTCGTTTGTTAATTTCCAAACAGTCGGCACTCTTGCTCTTTCAGCTGAGATCACACAATTTTTCTTTTCCTTAGTTCACCAGCAAAAGCAGGGAAAATAATTGAAGCAGTAATATCTAATCTGTTTTCCCTTTCGTTCTTGTTAGGAAGTGAAAAGGGGAATTAACATTTTTTTCCCCTGATTTCAATATTATTTCTCAAGTAAATGGACCTGCTTTCTATCATTTAAAAATCAAGAAAAGTGCCTGGGTCGTGTTTTCTGTCAATATTTTTAAATTGTAATTTTGCAACAATTTATTGAATTTCTGCAACAAAAATTGCTGCTACTGCCTGGTTCTTAGTGACATTTGCACCTGCATAGATGCAAACCCAAGTGACATATATGAAGAGACTTTGTTGTCACATTAGATAATATTGGTGTCAACGGAGCTTCCTAGGACAACTGATGCCTCTTAACACTATAGTTTTCTGATGCATCAGGGATAAAACTTTCAAAGTGATTTATGCATCTTATGTTTTTTTGAATAAGTCAACTGCAGAAAAATCTCAAATCAGAACTCCTTATGGTTTCTATTTAATTAGTATAAAATATTGAATTTTTAATTCATATATATCAAACAACATATTTACATATCTATGATTAATATAATTATGATTAAATATATAACTA
>NW_009598011.1:5080-21361 GCF_000690535.1 Cariama cristata | reverse complement strand
CGGGGAGGGGAGAGGGGGTAGGTCCTGCCGCTGGTCTGGGGTCCGCGTTGGTGTGGGAGCAGTTATCCTCCAGCCAGAAAGGACCTGGCGTTAGACGGTAAATTTGGTTGGCAAAAGTTTAACTAATACTTCGGAAGCCTTGTGCTATCTCACTTTTTTTTTTTTCCTTTTATAGGATTAAAAGCATAAGGTGTTACAACTGTGGGCCGCGCTTGCCTTGCTTGTTTATTTTTAAGAGGTGCTATTGGTATCTTGGTTTGTACATTACGGTTGAAATATGTACTTTTCAGTTTATTGTAGTTTGCTGTTCTGAGGTTATGACTATTGCGAGATCAATAGTCATTACTTATTTATGTTTCTAGTAACACAGTTCTAATGAATGCAAAGAATCTATCGTGGCGATACATTTTTCTTCAGCAAGTATTTCTGTAATCTTTAATTCATGGTGTTATAAGTACATAAAATGAATTTCCTTGGCTGTCTTTAGATAGGAGCAAAGGGCCAGGCAATGAGCCGCCTGCTCGCGGTCAGGAGCAGCTTTCACATCACTAAGTTTGAGTGGCTGCTGGGTAGCAGAAGCGAAGGGTTTGCTCTGTTTGCCCGTGGTCAGCTGTCCCAAGCGAGAAGGTCCTCATGTCGTCCTGCTCGTTTGTGTCAGGTAGGGCCTTGGTGCAAAGCAATGGTTCTGCTTGCAGAGGAGGCGTGCTGCCGGTGAGCACTTGGGTGAAAGCTTGACTCCAGCAATGGCTCAGAGTCAGTCTAGGTAGGGAAGAACGTAAGCAGAGGAGACACTCTTGGCTCTATCCGGGCTGCGAATCCCGTGGTTTGGCGTGCGAGAGGAGGTGGCAGCTGTCAGGGGGATGCTATGGCTCCCTGCGTGTGGAGCAGCAGGGCACTGGCTGCGTAAACAAACGCGGGGCGAGGGAAAGGGAGAAGGCAAACTGTGACATTCTGCTGCCTGCTCTGGGAGCAGCAGGACACAGTGCTGTCCCTCACCTGGGTCTAGGGGCAAAGGGATGGCTCCGTTTCAACTCTAAAATGCCTTGAAGGAGCTGGTAGATGTTTCAGCTATTTACTTAAGCGGCTAGATACAGGAGCCTTTCTACAGGGCTCTGTAACAACAATTTTCTGCTGTAGTACTACCACTTAACGTTCAGCTTCACTGAACCTTGGCTGGGAAAACCCATTTGTAAGTAGCGTGCCTTCTGTTCACGTCGCCGGTGCTCTCTGCTTTCCGGAGCTGCAGGGTAGATCCTGTCGTTACATGGCTGTGAAATCAGGGTAAATCGGGTCAGAAGGATCAAGAATGCTTTATCTGAATAATCCAGGTATGAGTGGAGGAAAATGGGAAAGGACTTTTATCTTGGAGGGAGTAAGGCTGAACTGAAAAAAGTTTTATTTCAAGCAGTATGCTTTTAAACATGAAGGCATTATGTTGTAGTGTAGTGCTATGGGAGTACTACAATGTGCTAGAATACTATGAAACATAGTATTTAAAGAAACATAGATTATTTTTTTTAAAGACTCATTAAAATGTGAAAGAATACAGTGGAAAATAAGGATCTATGCTTTTGCCTAAAAGCTTTGCATGTAGTGACAGTGCTGAGCTGAAAGTACCTGCAGTTAAAAGCCCTTGCAGTACCTGTAGCACTTTCTGCAACTGTTACTCTGCTGCTACAGTGAGGAAAACCAGCATGTGTAGCTCAGATAATAGTTCTCTGCCAGGGTGCAGGTATAAAAGCAGGCCACAAGAAACTTGTGAGTAGGAGACCCTCTCATCCCTTCTATGGGTAAGCCTGCATGAAGATGAGAAACAATTCACCCCTAGTGAATTGTGTAATAAATATGGTCCTATTTAAAAAAAAAAAAAAAAGGATTTTCCCATATCTGCCTTTCTGGTTTGTATAAAAGGCTGAAATGTTCTAAGAACCTGCCCTGTGCCTACACTAGAAATCTCGTGTTACCCATTGTGTGAATCGGTGGAGGCTCCACTAGAAGAGGATATATGTTTTTAATAGGTTAATTGCTAGCATGTCTTGACCTGTTTTCAAGCATATGTTGTGAGCACTTCATTCTTCCTAAACAGCTAAAACGCTGCTTCATTAGGAAACTCTCAATCATTTCGTAGATCAGTTCATACACTGGCATTCTTGGTAATGCTTAGCTGTTGAATACCCTTTAAAAGGAAGCTTTTAAAGCACTGAAGCTAAGCTATTTTTGTGTATTGCTGAAATGAAGTGGTAACTCAATAACCTACTGTCTTCAGTTCCAGCTAGGAAGGTGCTGTGCATGACAACTCTCTTGCTCCCTGTGGTACACTGTTAGGAAGCAGTACAGGTGTGTACGGAGCAAACTGCCAGATACACGAACTGGGATGGGGCTGGTAGGCTGTGCTCACTGTCCGTCAACTCACAGATCTTGCTGTTTCTCTTCCTTATCTATACCCATTTTTCAGTCTTATCTTTGACTGTAAGTGCTTTGG
Source organism: Cariama cristata (assembly GCF_000690535.1). Lineage (NCBI taxonomy): Eukaryota > Metazoa > Chordata > Aves > Cariamiformes > Cariamidae > Cariama > Cariama cristata. Next base: position 18,879 of record NW_009598011.1, on the reverse strand, counting down.
GGCAGAGATTGACTTGCCTGTCTTCTGTTTCTGGTACCTGACAAGGACTCCTCAGTGCTCTTGTAATACAAACAATGAATAACAGATCTTGCTACACAGTGTGTACAAGTATGTAAGTCTGCTGTGGTGCCTTAAATGTACATGTTACCAACATAAATCCTTATACTACTTGATTTGGAAAGAACAGAATATACAATAACAGAAGAATAAAATGGTTTAATTTTGGAGATACACGTGTGAGTTAATAGGGTAACTGTTATACTATGGCCTATGTCCTCTGATGCAATCTTACATTGGCCATGTTGCTTACAATTCTAGGCTCCGAGCAGTCCAGAGAGGAGCACTATTTGCAGGAGTTGTCCATGCAGAACAGGACAAAGTTGTATGCATAAAGTGTAGGTGAGCTGTAGGGTCAGGCGAATGTCTTCTTCCTTGTCAGTGTTCAGGACCTAATTATCAGGCGGCTATAGATTGATGGAGTTCAACTGCTACACCCAACAATAACAATCAAGGTGGAACAGTCTGAAATAGTGAAGATGCTATGGACTTGACTGAATAGGCAACAGTCTTACCAAAAAAGCCAACCTTATCTCAGGCACGATTTCTACCTTTTTATAGACTGTGAACAGAGGGTTGGCTGGCTTTAGTAACTCTGATACTAGTGGTAGCAGAATGTCCCATTACAGCATAATTTAGGCATCACAAATGGATACAGCTGTCTGGAGATGAGTACCATGGACAACCAGAGGAAGCAGAAGGAAACTTCACTTAGTGAATTTTCATGCCCTGGTGACAGCTGCCGTAAGGCTGTAGCAGTTAGATACTTTCCTCAGTAAGAATGTTGTATCTTTCAGAGAAGTCATTTTTTGAAACCAGTTAATTAGGACAGTTATTTCTGGCCATGGCATTTGTACAGAACAGAAGGCATGATTGTTCTCATGTTTGTTTCTCCGAGTCCTTTGATCGACTTGAAGCTCTCGATGCTTTACGCTATAAATTACCTCAATACTTTGGCAGTTCATTTCTTGTGTACTTGGTTAGGAAAACGCAGAAATCCTTGTGACTCAGCTTCAGACTACTATAAATTATGAAGAAATGAAGGGGGGGGGTGTCACATTTCAAATTAGGAAAGGCAATTCTAGGAGGCTGGGAGGAATACTGGTTGCTAAATTGGAGATGAGCATCTCTTGGTCTCTCAAAGCCTGAGCAGCTGCCGCCACCTAGAGATGCAGGGCCCGAGGAGGCTGCTGTGGGCAGGCTGCAGGACTGAACCGAGCGAGGCCGCCGATCCCAGTCGTTCTCGCTCCGCAGCATTAAGTTTAGTCTATGCCTGCGGGTTTGTTTTTAACCCTGAAACCGTGGTGGGACATGCGAATCCTGTTCCAGCGATGCAGGTAACTAATCTTTATACAGTCTTCCTTGTGTGGCTTAAATGAGTAAACAAGAAGCATTGCTTTCAGTAGATCATTTGTTGACTGAACTTTAGACTGCACCTAAAGAAGTATTTGCAAGTCGAATTTATACTGGCTTGTTACAGCGGTTGGTAACGTGCGCGTGCAAAGCTTGCACCAAAAAAACCGCAATGTAGAACTAGTCAGTCCCTTAAGGATTTGAGTTGGGTTGGTGGGGCAGGTGTTCCCCATCCCATCATTGAGGTCTACTTGGTAGGGGGTGTCCTTTAGTACATACTTGGTGGAATAGAAAAAAAACCCTTATTTTCTTAATGTATCAACTCGGCAGCCTTCAGCTTGGTTTCACTAGATCCAGGATTTTCCCCAATTTCAAAATTAAGTATTGAAGGTAAACTAGGTGTGTAGGTATTTGTTGATGCCTCAAATCTCACAACATGGAATACACTTTTTATATCTGCCTGTTGGTTCTTAAGATATAGTTTCCTGTTTTGTTTTGAGCTCACACCTTCTGGTTTTTGTTTTGTACGTCAGTCTTTGGCTATAGCAGGTCCTTCCTCGGCATTTGGGAGAGAAGAATAAACACTCTTCCCTATTTAATTTGTGAGGAACTGCTTATAAAGAGAAACAATGTGCCTTTTTTACCCACTGAACTCATAATCTCATGTGCAGTTATTTCTGTTTGACTCTTACAGACACAATACATTTCAGGAGCTTTTACAATAACTGCTAGTTTATGGCTATCAAATGCTCAGTGGAAAAAAAAAAAAACAACACAACTAAACCTCAGTGGGAGTTGATAACTTCCATCTCGCAGAGCCTTGAAAATTCAAGCCACTAGTTGATTGCATGTACTGCATATCTTTCCAGGTGATGGGTTTAATAATTTCTTAAGATACTTGAAATCTGTCAGTGTTAAGTATATCGGAATAAGGGCTTAATGTATAGCTTCTGAGGGAACAGAGTTTTCCTGTGGGAAACTGAGGAGCTGTGATACAGGAGTATTTGCCATTCAAGTCAGGAGGCAGCTGCAAACTGTTTATACCATATCAGGGTGTATGAGAGTGCTGTTGTACCAAACTAGCATTTGGAAAACTACCCTTGGCTGACTTGAAGTTCTACATCCAACCTCAGCCTGTCCAGTACTCACGCTGGACTATAGGTAGGCTTGTAGTCCTTTGCATGCATGTAGCATAGCAGGAGGAGTCTGGAAAAAGATCAAACTAGGCAAAGTCTTGAGCAAACTACCGTTATATGCTCTTTATCAACTCAACATGCGAGAGACTTGCAGCATGTTGCTGCAGTCAAAACTGTAACAATAAGAGCAGGACTAAGTCCTTTTTTTTTTTTTTTCTTTTTCCTCCCCCTGAGGAATCCTGTATTATGTATCTTTCAAAAGAGAGTTAAGCTTAATCTTGTTAATCTTGTGCCAGTTCTAGTGCATGTTGTGCCCTATCTAATGTCATCAAAACACTGCTTCCTTCAAACATAGCAGCTCCTGGAGAAATGCAGTTTTGTCTAGATCAGGGAATTAGAGGTTATGATCCCTGGATTCCTTAGTCCGTTATGCCATTTACTTTCTGAGCTTGGTGCAACATTTAGTATCCATATGGTTTAGTTTACCTTTCTTTACGCTGGCCGTAGCGCTCTCTGTGAGTGTTCAGTACTTGATATACTGAGATGAAAAGAAATGAAATCTAAACTTTATTCAAGGGCTGGATTAGGAAGTAAACCAACCTACCCTTAGAGCTGTCGCTGCACCACAGAAGTGTATGGACACTGTTGGGATGAGCGACAGGACTTGTTTTGCGGTATTTCTAGATAATTGTGCCTGCTGGCTGCCTGCATTAAGACTTGGATCTTCACTTGCTATTTACATTCCTTTTGAGTTGATAATCCAGTTTGACTGAGCCGTAAATGCCAAGAGAGAAATGCTATTTGATAGAATATGTACTGAAAGCCAGTGTGAGTCCAAGGGGGAAGCAAAGCCACTAACAAGTTCAAGCTGGCAAGGGTAACTTAACCAGAACCCATGCCAGGAAACTGTGGTGAAGTACGAATTTGCTGCTGAACATTATGACCGCCCTTTATCTTTATAATGGGTTGAACCAAAACTAGAAATAAACACGTCTGAAGTTCTCCATTTTTGCTTTTCCAGATATAAACATTACAGTTTATGTCAATGTCATGATTTTTTTTTTGTTGGCAGCTAATGTCCTGCAGACTGGTGAAGAAGGATTGTTTTTATTTTATGGGAGGCAAAGAAGGATGTTTCACGTCTCATTACAATAGCAGGGTACTTACTGGTATGGCATTGGCAAGTTGCTGCCAATGAAATGGTGCAAAGAGGGGATAAGAAGGTGCTTCTTTACATCTTCTCACAGAAATACAATTTTTGTGTAATGACTAGCAAAAGAATGTCTGAAAATGAGTTTTCCTCTTAAAAGCTAATGATTGGCACCTGAATTTAAAACAAAGAACAAAGCTGCCTTCCTTGGAAGACTCATTTTAAGTCCTTTCCTCTCTGTTTTGCACTAATGATTAACTTCTACTGCCTCCTGTGCAAAACTTTTCTGCCGTTGTAACTGCAAAAGTAGCAGGAGTGCTAACGGTGAACTAGGATGTTGGAAAAGGATAAGCGAGTTGATTTCACGTGCTTCCACTAAAAAAAAAAAGGCAGAAATAAGATTTGAGAAGAAACTACTTAGATGTCTAAGCCTCCAAAGAAGCCTTACCTCTGAGTCTGACAAACCTAGATGCAACATCTTGAAGTCCATAAACCTCAAGCATGAAGTAATATCACCTTGTTCTTAATCAGTTTTGTTCAACATAGATATTGTTACATTTTTTTTCCTTGCTCTGATTCCTGTAACTGTTATGAAAATTATAGAATCTTATGCTTGGAAATACCAGAAATAATTTCCCTTGCCTTTAGCTAATGGAAGGACAGGTATGCAATGAGAGCTAGGAAACACAATAAATAACTTCCATGTCTACTCTAAATTAAAACACTTTGGAGCAAGTCTTCAGTTGCAAAGCAGCACCAAACCTGTTAGTATTCAAGTTGTACTCACTAGAAAATGACTGCAGGGAACTGCCGATGCTCTGCATATCTTGTAACTAGTCATGTTCAGGCATACTTCAAAACATGACCTGTAGTTTTGTCAAGGACAGTCCTGAGCATTTGTATTTTTCATCAAAAAGATGCATCTGTGGAGATGCATTGGAAAAAAAGATGATCAAAACTCAGTCATCTTTTTTCCTTTTATTGTTTTATTGGGGATGGTGCTGCTACACTGGCTTCATCACCTGTAAGCACTGAGCATCCACGTTACGAGTAGGCATAGCGTTGCTCTTCATTTTATACAAATTAAGGCTGACCTTTGGTCCCTGGCAAGCTGCCTGGTTTGTGTTTACAGGGCTGGTAAATACCTACTTGTGCAGTAGTAGTTCTTCATGGGAATAGGTCTTTCCTGAATTTCATAGCAAATTTGCTGCAGCTAAAAGCAGCCTCTGGATGAGACAGGAAGTTGTGTTGCATTTCAAGTCAAACAGCTTAGAGGTTTTAATGGTGAAGAATGTTTCTGTTTTAACACTAGTTTTGCTTTTCTTGTTCTTTGTTATATAATGGTTGAACCCACAAATTAGAAGCATGAGGCTAAAAGCTGAAGAATGAAGGAAGAAACAAAAAGCCATATGGCAATAGCAGGAGGTCCTGCCACCCCACCTTAGGCTCGTGACAACATGCCCTACATTTAACCTACAGTCAGGAACTAATTAACGACACAGATGGAAGTGAGCTAGCATATGTATTCAAAATAATACCCCTAAGGTTTTAATCAGATGCCCTGCCTCTTTCTGCGTTAGACATCTAAGTTATCATAGAGAGATTTGCAAAATATGTGGATGCTACACATGGTTAAGGCAGGTTTGTGTAGCGGCTGAGGCGAGGGATTGGCCTCCCCAGTTCTCCGCTGGTGCAGCAGCGACTTGCTGTGCAACTTGGGGTAAGTTGTTTAAATGTCTTTATGGCCTTCAGCCTACCTAGAAGGAAAATAGGATTTCTGATGCGGTTCCTCCTCACCTAAGTGTGTTGAGATTCAATGTTTGCAAAGCGCTTTGGAAGCTTTGATAGTGTGTTCTCCAAGAAATGTGGTACAGGTGGAGTCCCAGAAGTGTAAGTACCAGGTCTCTCTGCTCTTGCAACTTCCAGGTGTGTTTTTTCTTGTCTAGAACTACTAATTGTCTCTGATAAGACAGCTCTGCCTTTGATTTTGAATAGGATGGTGACTTCTAGATCATCTATTGTGTTGTGCAGAGATTTGGGAGAGGGAGAACACTTAGCTGTTTTCAACAGGCCAGTTGGGTAATTTAGTGTTTCTTGCTTTAACTTTCTCTTTCCTTTCCCCACCCCCAGCTATTTGAAGATGATCTCTCCTTCCCTGCAGGGCAGTAGGATCTGCTTATGTGAAGGGACAGGTATTGAAGTTTTTCTAGAGAAGTGTTTATTTAATGACTGAAATCCCATATACAAACCTACCCTTTGGAGCTTGAGGGCTCTTACGGTGAGAAGAGCTGGCAGCAAAGCCACTTTCTTCGCGGGGGTGTGTGTGCGTGAAACAAGACACCCCAGAGCGGAGCAAAGGAAACCTAGGTGGTGTTGGGCTGGATTTTGCATACTTCTGTTTGTAGGCATGTCTGGGCTATTTATGTGCTTATATTGGTGGGGGAAGGGAGGAGCTAGTCTGCACACCTAGAAAGCTTTTTTTTCTTCCTCTTTAAAGTGTAATTATTACCAAATATGCATGTATCCCTCAGGAGTCCTCAGTGTGAGGAAGCTGTTTTGCTGCAACCTGTCACATTTTATTCTGATACAGCTATTAGCTATAGTTTAGGTGTTGGTCCCATCTGATTTTATGACCGCATAAATACTGAGCCACCTGTACAGCTGGTGTAAATCTATGAACAGAGCACTATGGATTTACACCAGGCAGTGTCTGTGACCGAAAGAATTGGGTCCACTGGAACATACTGCTTCATTGAATCTCAACAGTTTTTGTGGAAATTATTTCCCATGATGTTACAATCTATAGTTATATCTGGTGACATGTATGAAAAGTCATGAACCAGGTAAACATTGTTAACTGGGGAGGGGAAGGACCCAATGTCCATGTAATTCACAGAAATCACAGTGTGACACTCCTCTGTGAAAGAAACTACACCATTATATGACTGGGAGAAGGCAGGAGCTTGATAATTTTCTCCTGCAAGGCTGCGGGTTTTTCTTTTTCTTTATGTTCCATTAAATGTTTGTACCTTGAGCAATACAACTAATGAAGCTTGTTTTCAGACACTTGCATCTTTGCCAGATATACCTCCTCACCCCTTCTACTAATTCCAAACCCTTTTCTTCTGTGGAGCCTGTGAAATGCAAGCAACAATACAGAGTGGTGTAGGTGGGTAAGCCCATACACTGGTGTTTGCCTGACTAAGGGGGGGGGAGTTTATTTGGATGGGTGTCAGCTGCTTGTACGCCAGTTACAACACGTGACTGTGGAAGTAGTGGTGTCTGTGAAACTTGTATCCCTCTATTGAATCAGGTTGAAGTTGGCCCCCGAATTTTTCAGATAGATTAGGCATGGAGAACCAGGCATAGCAATTGTAAAAGTCTTGTTTCAACATGAAACCGCGCAGAAGGTGGGGAAAAAAAGCTGAAAGCTATAATGCTTTGAAATCTGTGGTTTGCTGCATTGTCATGGTAAACTAGCAGTGGTGAAGGAGCACTTCTTGCCAATGTGTTTTCAATACAGTTACGTTAACATATTAACATCATTTTCCAACAGTGTTATCTCCAAAGATAAAGCCGCTGTCACAGCAAGACACATGCAGGGCTGGCTACCCAGTGAGGTGGGTTAGATTCCGATCGAGTGTATCCTTGTTAAATACAAATTCCTCGTTATTCCATTAATGTAGATTGAGGTGGCTTTGCAAACTTAAAAATTTATGTTCCTGGTCTGGTTGTTCCCATGTAACTTTGGACTTGAATACTCCCAGAAGCTGCTCTGGTACCTCAGTGTAATCTTTTATCCCTTGCCCTGTCTATGGAAATTATTTCCATGAAGATGCCGTGCTAACAACTGGACTGAGCATGTGTTAAGAGAAATCTGCACACGAGGGCGGGCAGCCAAAAGATGACGGATAACACCACTGGCAAATGCAGGCATATTGTTAATACCTGTCAGGGCTCTGACAACAGGCATTTCCAGTTTCTGGTTCACGCACATCACAACGTACTGATCTGCTTCATTTCATGGGCTGACTATGGCTAAATGCAAGGTATTCTCTTACAGCAATGCCACAAACAGTCAGGGTCTCAGCAAAGGTAAGAGTCTTGTAACAAATGGGTACAGCCCTTGCTCTCCTCCCTTTCCCAGGGAAAGCACTGCCTGCCCAAACCGTGGGTAACTGCTCCATCTGATGCTTATGCTTTTTAACCGTTGATTTTCCTTGGCTAAGCCTCACGTATGTTCCTGTTGAGTGCATAATGTTCTATAGGTCCTAGGAAGCTTGCCACTTGCAGCAGAACCGATGGGTGCGTGGGATGTTTTACATGCTGTTCAATAGTTTATAGGCACTCGTAAGATCCAAGCTCAACTGGTACAGCAGCTTCTGGGTTGTTCCAGGGCTGCTGGACACATGTCACAGTACAAGGGATCCAACTCATGCTAGTTTGCACGCAACGTGCTCTGTTCTGTTCTGCTCTCGGGTGCCAATTATCCTTGACTTCAGTGGGAGCTTCATGTGTGTACTTGGCAGAATAGCTTAGTCCTGTGACGATTCAGCACACTATTTCATACCAAAGAGCTGTAGTGAAATGGAAGACAAACCACAGATGCTGCTCAAAGGTCTGAGGTTCTGCCGTAACCTTCTTCTGCGCACAGGTTGAATTAGCATTATGTAAAGCTCTGGTGGCTATTGGAGCAAATTATTTCGGAGAACTAATTATCTCCTCCCATGGAGGAACCAGAGAGTATCTTGGCATGGAGTAATTATTTCATGGAATGATTTTGTGGTTGTTTTTCTTGCTTGGGGGGGGAGGAGGGGGGTAGGTAGCCTATTCTATAGGTGAACCTTCCACAGAGATTGCATAATGTTTCCTCTGAATGGCCACAGTAGTGGCATGAATGTATCTTGACATATACTCTAAAACAGATTAACGCAGTTTTCTAAGCCTGAAGTCAGTTTTGAAATTGAAATTTCCTAATGCTTAGGTTTTAGGCTTGAAAGTCATATCCCTGCTGTACATGACTTCTGGCATGGCAATAGGACTGTGGCATGTTACCCTACCCATGATATTCCTGATGCGCAAAAATAAACCTGCTGGTAGCACTTTTATTTGAGGAGGGCTTTCACTGCATACCTTGGTATTTCAACACAAAATTTTGGCAAAAAATGTTGTGGTAAAGCATAGTGTGTTTGATATGTATAGTGGCATGCACACAAGTACCCTTTTGGAGCGGATTTTCTTTACCGAAGGGATCGCAACCCCCCCATGCAGTTCGAGTGGCCCGTGTGCGGGATGCTGTACAAACAGCTGGAAAGGCAGTATGTGTGTCACTGGCTCAACAATCAGTTCCCATTGTCAAAGTATAAAAATAGCGCACATCTGTTCTCTTCCATGGGTGTTGTCTCTCTGAAAGCTCTGATGCCATCTGCGAGTCTGGCCTGCTATTCCTTACTTGCGCACACTGCCAAAACTCATCCTGCCTGTTTCCTGGTATGGGCAGAATGGGTCTGAGATCCATCCGACAGAAATCCTACTGGGAGCTCCTTGTAGTCCTGCACTTGGCCAATTTAAGTATAAGTATGCTTGTAATGAGGAGACTGTCTGGTCTGCGCCCATTAGAGCAGCTGAATTCTCTCTCTCGGAGCTTTGAAGCAAGTGTGCCCTTTGCGTGACTGTTTGAGTGTCCAGAAAGGTATGAAAGCTTGTAGAAAACTCTGCTATATAACTGTGAAAAATCAGGGGTGTAATGTCATGGCATTATCATTTTGCCATGATTTTCTTTGGGTTCTTTTCCACCTCTGGTTGACAGGAGAAGTTGTGATTTTTGTATGCATTGGGGAGAGAGTCCAGTAAAACCTTGGAACCCCACAAAACCCCTTGTAGTCCTTTAAACAGATGCATACTTCTCCAGAGCCAATGTAGGCATTGCGGGAGTTTCTTTGCTCTCAGAAACTGTACCATAGGCAATATTTAGCAACGTAAGATGAAAGCATATTTCTCATGTTAAAAGTTGTAGTTTACAAACTACTTGTAAATTTGCTCGCTATTTGTCTTAGTCTTCAAAATGGTTCTTGGTCTCTGCCCTATCTGGCATTATGGCTAAGTAGATTTTATTACCTCAGGGAAAACCAACATGAGAATAAAAATAAAATGGGTTTCTTCTTCCTGACACAAAGCACTAACTTACAAGAATACAAATTAGGTGTGGGTGTGCATGTGTATGCATTGGGGGGGAGGGCACTTTATTTTCAGTAATAAAAAGTAGTTGTATAGTTTGCTGCATAAATAGCTGCGAGCATAACCAGAGTGTGTCAGACATCCAGTTATGCATGTGTTAAAGGTTAATACTATTTGTTCTCAGTACATTTAGTCTTTGCAAATCATGTGCTGACATGCATCCCATTTTGGTATCTGTTCACACACTTGGGTAATGATGCGTAGAGCAGGAGCTCATGCTTGTGCCATTCAGTAGTATTTAGTAAATTGAACTTTTGTATAAAGGTCTTAGAAAATGGCAAGGCAGAAAATGGATATCTTCTTGCTGCTAATTTTATCTTCCACCTCACGCGCCTTTCTGGAGATTAAAGCATTATGAATCTATTCACTACTGAAAGTTATTTCAAATTTCATGGCACATATCAGGATGCAGAAAAGCAAGTACATGTTCACAGCTGTTCCTCAGGTCTCCCTGCTGGAAATACAACCTGTTAAGCTACTAGATTTCTGCTTAAAATAACTAAAAATAATGAAATAAAACAATTAACTGGTGAATCCTCATTAAATACAAATACTGAAATAAATAGTACAGCTAGGTAATTGACTGCATATGTAAACTAGCTCTAGATAATTGACATGACCTTCATTTAATGAGCCTCCTTCCCATTAGTGGAGACGACTGCCACAATTATGTGCCCCTATTGTAGCTGTAATTGTGTGGACTTTATTGAAGTACAAACTAGGTCACGTCTTCCTGAGATCTGGTCCATGGTGGGTGACCTTTTTTTCATTGCTTCAGCTTGGCTATGCACATGAGAGAAGGAAGGATGTTCTTGCAGCTGTGAGAATGGATCGTGTTCAGGAACCTGGTCTCAAATGTGATTTCTGATAGAGATGTCTTGTGTGACCTGAGGGAGTAGTTTAAGGCTAGGTCTCAAGGATGCTAGCATATATCCATGTTATACAAGTTAGTGGGTGTATACAACGGCCTATGGGACAGCAGTTGAACCAACATCCCTCTCCTAGAGAAGACTTTGATCCTTTACGCCCAGTGATGTAGCTGAACAGGAGGAGTCCTCCAGTTAAGAAGTACTCAGCGCTGATGAGTGTCCACGGGAAGTAGTTACTCAGTCTACCAGGGTAGCATCAGGCATGTGTATACACAGAAATGCTGAGGCATCTCCATGCAAGGCCTTATTGTGGTGGATGTGCCCAGCATGGAAAGCGGCAGTGCCTTGCTCAGTAGTAGCATGCTGTGAAAACGGGAAAATGCAGCTTTCTCCCATGTTCCCACCCCAGTTCGCTTTCACATGGAATGACATGGTGATTGCCTTGGAATTGGAAGGGTGTACGTAATCTGTTAGTGCTTGGGGTTTACAAGGCACTTATTGTAACAGGACAGGCAGTATCTTTAATCTTTGCAATATAAGGTTTGATAGTTGGGGAGCAGAAGAGAAGGGCTGGAAGCTGCCATCCGAAGTGTTTCCAGTGACCTTTTTGGTGCTACATTGGGATATTAGCCCTGCCTCACTAAGTAGGAGATGAACCGTGCATTCATGAGTCAGTTCAAGGGTAGCTGAAAGGTTGTGTGTTTCTACCCATGAAGTGAGATTTAAATCTTATTCTGGTATAGCATGTTAAACTAGTAGATTTTGAGCAGCTGCTAGAAATTGCTATGGCCTCTAAGATGAAGAGATTTCCTAGGTGTTAAATATTATTTCCTCATATTAAATCACTTGATATCATTTTGCTGCCAAAGACAAGGACCGTGTATATTGCTTAAGTCACTGTCAAGATAGAAGAATTTTTTCACATCCTGCTCACACAGTTTGGCTTGGTCTGGAACTCATTTACAAAAGCAGTAGATGTTTGATCTGTGTTTGCTTGCTAGCAATATTCCATGCGTCTGCGCTCCTAAAGCTTACTTTGACATAGTCCTTTGCTGTTATAAATGGGAGGAAGAGGAGTGGCTTTTAGGGAAACACATTTTCTTGTGTATTTTCAGTATGTTATGTGGATAATAGCAGTCTTAAAGTTGTTGGTGTTCAGAGCCTAGTTGTACGCCGTTTCTTGCTACCCCAGATAATAGCAGCGGTTGTATGTCATTAGATGGGATGTAAATTGATCAAGCTTGACAGCAGTTTCCTTCCTAAATGGAATGCAAAATTGATTAAGGAAGGATTAATTTAATGTGAGATATAAAGTGCTGTTAGCTCTGGTGACCAACTAGCCATTGGTGGAGGATGCTGAGAGCTTATTGAAATCAATTGGTGAGGTTTCTCTGCACCTTTCTGTCCTGCATTCTTCCTTGTACGAAAAATGTCCATGTGAACCAAGTTGCGCAGCCGCTATTCTCTTCATTTCACATCCCTCCAAGTTCATTGCTACCATGAGAGGTAAACAGCCCAATGACAATGCTGAAGGATGTGGCGTGGTCCAGGAATCTTTCTACCCTTTGTTTACCTACCTAACTTCAAAAGCAAATGTTGAGCCTCCAACTGGTGTACTTAGCTGATGGGCGCAAGCTTCTTTCTGGTTTGTGCTTGTCTTGGTGCCTCTGGTGTTGTGTCCTCTCTCTTTTGCACTGGAAGGCCCTTTGGGGTGCTACGTGCTCAGACAGACTCCGTCCTCCAGAGTCAAGATACTGGCGGGGACCTCTGGGCACTACTCTAATAAAAATAACAGGAACTTGATCAGCAGCCAGAAGATCTGTGTTCTGTTCACTGCTCTGGTGGTCAAAAGTGTGATGTGGGTGTTTAGAATTTTTTTTTTCCTTTTAAGTTTTATATAAAACAATTCTCCAAAGAGGGGGTGTATGAATATTATTATTTTTGTTGCCTGTTTGCTGGCTCTGCATTTGTATGCTAGCTGAACCACCCCTTCTTCCTCTTGTCTCTCCTTGTTTGCTAAAGGAAGACTGATAACCTTCTTCCTTGTGTTGTAAATCATCTCTGTAGTGTCTCTCTTCCTCCCCTTGGAGGAAAAAATCTGGTATTACTCCCTGCAGAATGCTTTAAAACTCCTAGGATGAAAGAAACCTGCAAAATATTAATGTTCTGCATGGTTAGAGCAAACACTATGTTCCTGTGAGTCACAGATGTCAGGTTTGTTTAATCTTAATAAATCTATGCCACAATAACACTTTTAAACAGGAAGAGAGATGGAGGGATGAAGGAAGAGTTGTGCTGGGATAGAGAGGATTCTTAGCCAAAATCTTGTTCTGTGCAGGGCTGGCGATGAAGGAGGCATGGACACAAACCCAAACACTTCCCACCACCACCACCCCCAACCCACTTCATTAAGTAAACTTTGAGACCTACATTTTGGGTACTGCCTTTCTAGTACATATTTCTTTTTCTTTGTATGTTTTATGATAGATTGTCTTTCCATGTTCAAGTCTTAAGAGTACTAGTTTCCCACAGCATATTTGCAGGAGATGAAGTAAAGCTTTTTACATAGCACCCTGTTGGCAAACAGAAATAGCATTTACTCCAATGAGCACTGCCAAGTATGAGGTACTTCCGAATGAACTTCAAAAGCTCTGAAACAAGCATTAGCTGCTGCTTCAAAAATGTGAACAATGCCATTGCTTTCTAGCAAGCAGAACTGGTGAGAGCGGGGATCGGAAGGAGGAAAAATAACAACTGAATGTGATGAATGTTGTAGTAGCACTTGGGATCAGACAGAACGTATAGCTCTCTGTCACTGCAGGATTTGTTGGGTTCTTGTTGTAATAGTACCTAAAGTGTGTACTCTGCACTTGAGGAGGAAACAGTTTCTACCCTGAGGAACGTGCAATCTGTGGAGACTTAGCAAAGTGCTTGGGAAGGAGCAGTCATACAAGCCCAGGCTGTTGGGAGTGCTGATTCCAAGCCTGGTGAGGAGTT
>NW_009598011.1:1954-5049 GCF_000690535.1 Cariama cristata | reverse complement strand
CTCTTTCCTAGTGTTACCCCTCCACGGTCCACGAGGACAGAGCCAGGCGTACACATAAGCCTCAAAGCATGGCCCATAGCCCGTGCCAGAACTTGGGGCAGAATGCGAGAGAAATGGGCAAACTGCTGTGCTTCGGTATGGCAGTAGGGCTGGTTGTGCTTCTGGTTTTCATGCTGGGCTCTGGGCTTTTAACTGGGTTTAAATAGATGCTTTGCCGGCCTGAGAGCAGGCGGTATGGGGCTCTGGGAAAGTACGGTACAGTGATTCTGGTACTGTCATTTCAGTATATATCTTATCAGCTCTGTAATCCAGCAGGTCCCTTCCATGGCATTCACATGATGCAAGCAATCTGTCCAGCTCAAATTTAGTACACTGTCCTGGACCATTTTTTTGTTCTATATTTATGCATACATACCTTCTACTTTTAGATGAGGAACTGACCTGCTGAGACCTCAGGATTGTATGGCCTCTTCCTGTGTTTTGAAGGTTGCTTTCAAAATACAAATGCAATTTATCCTGGGGCTGTTCATTTATTTTTTTTTCTGGATAGAATGATGAAATATTTTTGGCATAGAAATATCTTAAAAATCAAATATTTGCATTTGAAATGGAAGTCTTGCCTTTCACTTGTGTGAAGCTGCCTTTTATTGCTGAAATGTTGTATGGCTAAATAGCAGTTCTGCTTTTGCTCTTACTTGAAATGGGTGTGATTGATCAATAGATAAGTATCTAATCTAGTATCTAATCATAGTATCTAATCTAAAACTTACTACAGAAAGACTTTGGCCCGTAAGAACTCTGACTTGCTGGCATCAATTTTGCCTAAGCTTTGGCATATGCTTTATCTGAAACTCTACATCAAAGAGCGCCCTGGTACAAGAGTATGCTTTATCACCAGTAATGAGTTGCGGCTGCATGCAGCAGATCTCTGCAGAAAATGCGTAATGTCTCATGACAGCTCAGGTGAATTTTTATTACTCCATCCCTTGTAAGTTAATTTTTTTTTTTCCTCTTGTTCTTGTCATTAACAGTTCCACCAAGTGAGAAGAGTGATGACCATCCTTTTCCTTACTATGGTTATCTCATACTTCAGTTGCATGAAAGCTGCCCCGATGAAAGAAGCTAGTGTAAGAGGACAAGGCAGCTTGGCTTACCCAGGTCTTCGGACCCATGGGACTCTTGAGAGCCTAAATGGGCCCCATGCTGGCTCAAGAGGACTGACGTCGCTGGCGGACACTTTTGAACATGTCATAGAGGAGCTTCTAGATGAGGACCAGGACATCCAGCCCAGCGAGGAAAACAAGGATGCAGACTTGTACACATCCCGAGTCATGCTAAGCAGTCAAGTGCCTTTGGAACCCCCACTGCTCTTTCTGCTCGAGGAGTACAAAAACTACTTGGATGCTGCAAACATGTCCATGAGGGTCCGGCGCCACTCTGACCCAGCTCGCCGTGGGGAACTGAGCGTATGTGACAGCACCAGCGAGTGGGTGACGGCGGCAGAGAAAAAGACTGCAGTGGACATGTCCGGGGCGACTGTCACGGTCCTGGAGAAAGTCCCAGTGCCCAAAGGCCAACTGAAGCAATACTTCTATGAGACCAAATGCAACCCCAAGGGGTACACAAAGGAGGGCTGCAGGGGCATAGACAAGAGGCACTGGAACTCCCAGTGCCGAACTACCCAGTCTTACGTGAGAGCTCTCACCATGGATAATAAAAAGAGAGTTGGCTGGCGCTTTATAAGGATAGACACTTCCTGTGTATGTACATTAACCATTAAAAGGGGAAGATAGTGGATTTGTGTTGTATAGATTATATTGAGACAAAATTATCTATTTGTATATATACATAACAGGGTAAATTATTCGGTAAAAAAAATAATTTTATGGACTGCATGTATAACTGAAGTTTATACAGTACAGTGGTTCCACAATCTATTTATTGAACATATCCATGACCTGAAGGGGAACAAAAGTCATTTGCGCACAAGTTTAAAAAAAAAAAAAAAACCAAAACAAAAAAAAAGAAAAACAAGCAAACAAAAAAGTCTGCATTACATTCCTTGATAACATTGTGGTTTGTCGCCGTTGCCAAGAATTGAAAATATAAAAAGTTTTAAAAAAAAAAAAGAATAAAATTGCATGCTGCTTCAATTGTGAATTGATGATAAACTGTCCTCTTTCAGAAAAATAAATTGAACCAAAACATTCCGTTTACATTTTAGACAGTAAGTATCTTTATTCCTGTTAGTATTATATCTGTTTACTGCTTTTAACTTCTGATAGCGTTGGAATTAAAACAATGTCAAGGTGCTGTTGTCATAGTTTTACTGTTTCTCTTTTACTTTTGAACACCCATCAGATTGAAAAAGGAAAAAAAAATACCATTACCTTATTCTGGATTAAAAACAAATTTGTTTTTTGTATGTTGTGAAGGTGTTTGCAATAGCAATCCAACTACTGACAAAAAATAAAAAAAAAAAAAAGAGGCAACTGAAAAAGAATGGTGATGTTCCACTTCACATTGTTGAACTTCAGGCTTAAAGACAGCACTTACTTAACTGTATGGCAACATGCTTTTTTTGGGTTATTTTCTTTTTTTTTTATTTGCTGCCTTTTGAGACCTGCATTTGCTTATACCATGTTTGTTTGTGTTTGGGTTTTGGTTTTGGTTTTTTTTTTTCCCCCTTTCCTCCCTCTGGAAGGATGTTGGTTGTGATCTTTAAAGTATTTCACTTACTATACAACTGGAGCTTGTCATACACAAAATATTCTATAGAGGATTGACAGCAATGATTTTTCATGTAATAAAAGACTCCTCTGTGCTTGGATCAAGCGTCTCAGTGAAGCACAAGAATGTCACTAGGAAAAAAGGTCTAGAAAGATGCTAGTGGATTTGAAATCAGATTGGTGGTGGGACTGAATAGTTCAGGGACAAATAACAGCCTCAGTCAACCCAAAATGCTATTGGAATCGTAGTCAGCACTGAGCTGGGCATCCTGCGAGAGAGTGAGAGCTTTGCCATGTAGGCTGATGCCCTTGCCCTCCTGTGCCTGCCTGGCATCCCCCAGCCTGCCAAGCCTGGTGTGCCCACTG
>NW_009598011.1:0-1923 GCF_000690535.1 Cariama cristata | reverse complement strand
CCCTGCCCAAAGGAGCAGGAAGGGGGGAATGAGGGCAGAAAGAAGCCCTGCCTCTAGTTGAAGGCAATTAGCCTTTATCTTTGTGTTGGTTCCACCTCTGCTGTCAGCCTTATTTTATGAAACAAATATTGGCATGAAAAAAAATCCTCTTGAAGTAAGTGGAGAGCAGGTGCTGGAGGAGTGGGCTTAACATCGCTTAGGTTCTGATAGATGTATTGAGCCCTGCGCTACCCCTCTAACTATCCTGACAGAAGTATTTCTGAAAAGGCAGGTTGTAAGCCCGAGAGCTGTGCATAGCACTTGCACTCTCTACAGTGGGCGGAGAGGCAGAAATAGCTCATTAGTGAGCTCACTGAAGACAGATGCTATATTTGTAATTCCTGTAGATGAAGGAAAGTAGCTGAACAAAGAGGAAAATACTGTGAAACAGAACTACTTCTGAATGCTGCAGGCTCCGCATTAGTCTGCCTTGCTGTTGAAGTTAATTAAAAACCTGGACTGGGCAAAGCTTATTTGAACTATGATTCCCCCACAATAATTCTCTTTGAAGAGTATATTTAACACTGAGTTTATGTCATTACTAGTAGAAACCCATGCTGGAAGGTAACGAGACGCCTTCAAAATCAGTGATTTCTTCTACTTAGGGTTGAAGGGCTTCCCCTTCCCAAGGATAACAGACTGTCGAAGGAGAACCATCCCAACTATACAGTGAAAACCTTTTGCATTGGCCAGGTGCACGCTTCTCACCATGGGTGAGAAGAGAACGTTGTGTCACCCACCTCAACCTCAAACTTCAGCCTGCCCGAGCAGTTGCAGATATTCAGGCTCCCACGTACAAATCAGAAATGACCAAAAAAACTTACTGAAATGTCTCAAAACTTCAACTGAGCTGTTCTTCATGCAAATGAAATGTTGGTATAATGGAGAATTTCATTCCGCTGTGGCCAGTACCTGTATGTGTATTATAATTCTTTCCATTTAATAACCCAAACATGACTCAGGAGCTATTCCCAGCAATATTCCTAACTACAGCAGAGAGATGGTGGCTACCCTCAAAACCAGGGTTGGTTGCTTAGGAGGGGAAAGGATGATGCTAACGAGTGAATAACAAACAGATCACTCATCTAGACTGGAAAAAGAGATGGTATCTAGGACATGACAGTAATCTAATTCAGATACAGAAATAAAATAATTCCCAGTTCAAATAAATTGGATTTCCAGAAGAGAAGTGTTAATGCATAAATCATGCTAGAAATAAAGTTTCTTGTTTCCCAAATTATGGCTATGTCCTTAACTCAGAAATCCTCACCTGGCATAGGCACAGGTGGTGCTGGTGTGGCAGAATTAAGAGGGTGGGATGGTAGGGACAGAGGGGTAACGGGCAGCCTGTGCAGGTGGGGGGACCAAGGGATGGAGCTGAGAACCGATGGAAGAACTGTGTCCTGTAACTACAGCTGGAGTGAGATTCCCCACAAAATGCCAGTTCTATGCCTAGTGATAGAATGTGAAAGCGGCAATTAACCTGCGGTCCCGTGGCTCTCACCTGCCTGACCTAATACATCCACCATCACAGGCTTGGCAGATTTAGTTAAAACAGAGCTGGGGAGGGGGGTGTTGGTTTCCTTTCATGTCCCTTGATTAAGCTCTTGCTGTGGTCTGTTTGTGACAAAGGTATATCATGCATGTCAGCAGGCCTAGTGCTGTGTTAAAGTAAAGACTCTTGCAACTGTAAGTTAATGTCTGTGGCCTTGTTCTCTATTATTCACCTTGTGTAACATAAATATTTATTGTATATTTATATAATTTTATGGTTTTTGGGAAAAACTGAAATTGGCATTAAAATTTAAAAGCAACTGCGTCATATTGTAAATATAATTAAGCTATATTTAAGTGTACTGATTAACATAATATATGTTTAACTAT
>NW_009598010.1:17880-32451 GCF_000690535.1 Cariama cristata | reverse complement strand
TGCACCCAACTCTCTCCCCTGCTATCCTGACCCTTCTGGTGTCACATTGCTTTCCTGGATGCTGCATAGCTCCTGCAGGGTCTCCCAACCTCCCATGTGCCTCATAACCCCCTGGGTACCCCCAGCTTCCCCATGCCTGCCCCACAAACCCCCATGTGCCCCACAGCCCCCTCTCCCACCCACATGCCTCTGACCTCTCTGGGGCTGAGGCTGCTCTTGGGCCCCCTTGGAACACTTTTGCTGGGGCCACACGCAGCCCTGAACCACCACCCCACGCACACTGAACACACACAAAACCACAACACACGCAGAGACACAACGCACACAAAACATGCACCGTGCACAGAACACACAACCACACACCACACGCGCAACACAAAACATACACGCAACGCCCTGCCCCGCTCACATAACACGCATACACAGCACGCACCCCCCCCAGATACGCAATACACGAGCACATACTCACAGCACACACGTCACATGCACAAGCATACGCAAACAAGTATTTTCTTGGGTTTGGCTGGGATTTCATGTGTTTCAGCTTGTGTTCATCACCTCTTGTCCTGCCACTGGGCACCACTAAGAAGGCTCCCTTGTCTTCGTTCCTCCCCATCAGTACTTACCAGGACACGGATAAACTCCCCCTGCCTGAGCCTTCTCTTCTCCAGGCTGAACAGTTCCAGCTCTCTCAGCCTTTCCTCTTATCAGAGATGCTCTGCTCCCTTCATCATCATCATCATCACCATCATCATCCCTTTGCTGGACTCTTTCCAGTACGTTCACATCTCTCTTGTACTGGGGAGTCCGTCACTGGATCCAGCATTCCAGGTGTGTCTCAGCAGCGCTGAGCAGAGGAGCAGACTCACCTCCCTCCGCCTGCTGACAAGGCTCTGCCTGATGCAGCCCAGCAGGCTGGGGGTCCGCCTTGCCCTGGCCCTACTGCCGAGGGAGCCCCGAGGGCTCCGATGGAGGTGCTGGCATCTGGGGGCTGTGCTCCTGCAAAAAGGCAGCCCAAAAGCACTCAGAAATTGTAGCTGAGGAGGAAAAGCAGTGCAGCAAATGGTGTTCCCGATCCTTTTCCATTGCTCCCTGTCCAAGATGTCTTCTCCTCACGTGCCTTGAGTAACTCAGGTGCACCTTTTCTGGAATTCAGCAGAAGGGCCTTGGACTGGCGAGCTCCAGCTCTCAGCCCTGCCCCAGTGAGGAGAGCTCTGCTCCCTGTACGCTGGAGAGGAACTGGCGTATTTCAAGGGCATTTGGGGCGTTCCTGGCCTGGCAACTTCCAGCAGATTCACTTCTCCACCCTGCTGCCTCCTGGCCATGGGAGTTGCTAGGTGTGCTGACCCTCTCAGGAGGGAATGCCTGGGGCCTCTGCAAGTACGAGGATTTGAGCTCTGCTTTGTTTCTTTCTACCTGGGTTCTTCAAGGCTTGGAGCAGGACTCCAGCCTCTCTGTCTGTTCTCTGGCAGCTCAGATCATCCTGACACTAAGAGAGAAAAATATCACCACTGCTTTACCCTACGAGCCTTGGCACTACAGGCGCTGAAGAGCGTGGGAGAGGTGGCACCCGTCTTGGGGAGACAGCTCTGAGCAGAAGTCCCAGAGCAGCAATGCCAGTTCTGGGATGCCCCACACGCTGGGACTACCTGAGTGTGCTGGAAAGTCTGGGCTGTTCCTGGCATCTCCCCTTTGCCTGCAAGGCAGCTCCACCCCTCCGGCACATCCCATCCCGTTATCCCGCTGTTGGTTCACCCCTCTGCTGTGATTTCTCCTAAGAAGCAACTCTGCTTCTTCGGCATATGTTAGTGTCTGTTCTTTGTGAAGGCTAAAGAGAAAAAAACTCAGCCACAAAGGAATCAGGATCATCCTGAGGGTGTTAGGACATCCACTCTCGCCGGCAGCCAGTGGCAATGTGGATCATACCCAGGTACTTTATCTCTGGAGCAAAGCACCAGTTGATCTGCTGGCTTTGTAGCAAGGATCAGAAAAGCCGGAGCTGCTCCTGTCGTCTCCAAAAGGAGACGCCAGGACAAGAACTGGCTCTCTGTGGGGCTTGCATATCATGCGAAAGGGGATGGAAGGGGAACAGCAGGCAGTCCTAGACCTTTTTTCCCCATCACTGGTCCTTGGAGCTGCACACCTCCTGCCTCAGGAGCAATGTGGTGAGGTGGAGAGGAACCAGCACAGGGGGTGGTCTCCGGTGATGTCAGTCCCTGTTCTAAATGTCCCAAAACTTTAGGAGGTACAAGAGGATCCATCTCCCATCTGGGCTTGGTCTCAAAGCCAAAAGAGGAAAAGGAGTTCCTAGTAATGTCTTGAAATACAGGTCACCTGCTTTGCCACTGCTGGCGCAGGGAAGGGCACAGGGCTGGCCCCTCGCCTGCGCTGACGTGCCTGAGCTCACGAGTTGTAAGGCCGTACTGCAGGCAAAAAAGTGGCTTGCAGAAGTTTCACTTAACGTAATGGAATGCTAATTAACATACACTTTTAATTACTGATTTGGGTATTGAGAAGCACAGAAGATACAAAAAATTACACGAGAACTTATGGAAATGCCTTTCCTCCCCCTTCCCCAGGCACAACTTCAGACCTCCATGAGTGGGATCATGGCTGCGCTAAGAGACTTCTGCACGGTCCTTAAACTGCCGGGCTGTGGCTCGTTACCCAGGGGGACAACGAGGCCTTTGCCACCACAGCAGCGGGCCATTTACAGGCACTGGTCAGCAAACCTGTCATGGCAACAAGGAGCAAAAAGCCAGCGTGGGACTGGTGCCCGACAGTAAAGGAAGGATGTTTGCATTATTGTGTTTTAACGAACCATTGCATTTATTTCTTAATTCCTCTCTCATTTAGGTACTTTCACGTCCTGCCTATCACAGCCAAAGGTCCAAGGTTTATGGTTGATTCTGCCTTAGAACACCACAGGGAGACAGAAACGATCACCTCTGTTTCATGGAGGGGAGTTAAGCGGCTTTCCTAAGGTCACAGAGAAAGTCTGAGACAGGAGCTCAGTTCAGGCCTCCTGAACCCTATTGAATGGCCTCCCTTCCCATTTTACGTGCTTTTCTCTGGAGAAAAGACAAACCGTGTCAGTCTGACTTTTTCTTTAAAGTTTTTTGCCTTCAATGTACATCTTTCACTTTGCAGTGTGTCCTGCAGCAGGTCACTGTAGGCTGCGTTACAAGAGGCAACCAAAACCATTCCCAAAACAGCACTCTATTCCACCAAGAAAGCAACCATGACCTTCCTGGGTACTAGCCCAAAGCTGGTATCCGAGTCATATCTGCTCCAATTTCATGCCCAGAGTTTGCTCTGACAGTGGTCAGCCTGCCCGTCTCACCCGCTGTGTCACCGAACAATTAATTCCTTAGCCAGGACGGGGCTGTTGTTTGTTGAGTACCTGCAAAGGAAGGCCATCGTGCGCTCTCACGTGCTTCTCTATGGCTCATGGGCTTGCTCTAAAGTCACACTTCCATCGCCTGGCACCTGATGGTATAAAATGAGAGGCATGAGCGGTGCGTTAACATTTCCAGTGCTACTGTGGAAATCTGTTTCTGCTTCTTCTTATTTTTGCAGAACTATAGCAGAGAATTGCTTAAGCGGGCACTGCGAAGGCCTTCAAAAATATTTACTCAGCAAAGTCAATACTGGGCTCCATGGCTTTGGCAGAATGAGTCCAGTGAAACCAGGCTGTTGCTGCATGCCATGCATGCCAAAACTGACACAGAAAAAGCTACCCTCCAGCGCTGTCGCTTGCTCTTAAAATATACCCTGCACAAATACAGCAAAATACAGCCGGTTTCTGGGCAGCATTTGTTCTAATGTTTTTTCCCATGGGGTTCTGGTCCCCTGCCTTCTCATAACCAAAGAACTCATCCAAACAACGTGGTAAGCTTTCCAACATCCAGAGAGCTTGAAAAGCTCAGTGAAGAGTAGAAGCATTCATAAAAGTCAGACCTGATATGTTTTAAAATCAAAATTTCTGTTTTTAATGAGCACAGTTCTTTCTGTAACTTCAGGCACCACTTTTGTTCTTTTTATTGACAAACAGACTAATTAAATCTTTCGAAGCATTCACCAAAGGAAGGGGAAAACCTTACTTCTTCTACCTCTCCAATACGTTATTTTTTTTCTTCCAGAAGGAAATTCCAGGGTATTCCTCTTCATATTCACACTGATCATATGCCTAAAATAAAGCAGATATCAACTGAGTCTTTTTAAAAAAACTTAATCTATGAGCTTTCCATTTATGTTTGTCTGATTTTTCTTAGCTGTTACTCACAAAGATGAGCCAAGTCCTGTAGATTGATTTTCTTGGGCTTTTTTTCGTCTGTTTAGCATGAAATACTGCTGGTGGCATTGTGAGAGCAAGAGCAACTGGCTTTGCTTCACCCTAGAGATGTCTCTTCAAATCACCTTTCAAGTCTGGCCCAAAAGAGGACCTTTTGCTTTCTCATATGGCACATTTTTGAATGAATGTGCAGTTTAAACAGTTTAACTGCAATGACTAATTCCTACCATCACAAGTATCTCTGTGAGTCCATTTTTTTTTTTTTTTTAAATTTTTTTATCTGCTTGAAGAGAAATTGTTTGGAGAGAATAGAGCTATTCCTTTATCTCTGGTAAAAGAGAAGGCCCCGTAGCTTGGTCTGAGCGGTGGGGCTGAGGGGCTCACCCTCCCTCATCACTGAGACCTGGCAGAACCCATCCCCTCCTTTCTGTGACCAGATGTTTAAATACTGGGACGTCCCCACCACTACCCCATAACAAGTGAGGCCAGAGCCGGAAAACAGCCGCAGTTTTCCGTGAAGGGCTGGGCTGAGAGGAAGCAAAGAGAAAGGAGCAAGCCTCTGGGGATTTTGCTCTGAGGTGCATCCCAGCACGGCACACGTGGCAGCTCAAAGAGGACCTTATCTCAGCAGCTCGCTTTCGCTGTCTTCGAAGTATGTGGTAATGGCCCAGGCGTCTGGCAGAGCAAATAACCAACCCCAGCTTTTTCCACCTACACACAAACCTTGGGACAGAGGTGCTTGAAGGAGTCAGCACTGACGAATGCAAAAAGCATGCTCCTCTTCCTGCAGACACCTCTGTTACCTTGGCTCTGCTCTGTTTTTCTGAGGTCCTGCCACATATAGAGGAGCCAGAGCAGCCCTCGGTCCAGTCCTTTCTCCAGGCATCAGCGGCACCTGAAGAAGTAAGGCGCTCGATGTGCTGGGCAGACCTGCTTGTCCTTCTTCCTGCAGCCCCGTACCGACTGGCGGCTTTCCCCTTCGCGGCTCTCTTCCACCACCTCTGTGCTTTGGGACACCTCTCTCTGACTGCACGGTATGTGGTCGTCACCCCTGCTGCCGCGCCAGGGGCAAGTCATGCCCGTGGATGCTTTCTGGGGGCTCTCCTGGCCAAAGGTGCCGCAGGACGTGTCGTAGTAAGTCCCTGTTGACTTGGGTAGGGATGTTTGTATGGCTTGGATGTGAGCTGTCGCCAGTCCTCCCTCTCTGCAGTGGGCCAGAGCGAGGTCGTTAAGGACAAAAGAGTCAGGCCAGACGCTCCGGTGTTGTGAGAGATGGGTTTAGGGGTATACATAGGCAAGGGGAGCAGGGCAGGGAATGGGGACTGTCTCTGGTGTGACTAGGATGGGGCCCAGGCACGGCCAACAATATCTGCCCCAGTCCCCCCTCACGTTCCTGCTTGCAGCCACGATGGCCCTCAGCCCCCTGGGAGGCCAAGAGGCAGACTGCAGGGGGACTGTGGAGGATGCAGGACCCTGACTAAGCCCCGCTAACAACACCCTGGCAGGAGTTTCAAGCCCCATTTTCCCCAGGAGGCAGCCAAAGAGCATCTGGTCTCTTCTAGGTACATATTCCTCCTGACTGGAGGATGTCTCCTTGCCGGCACAGCCATGGGCAGGTACGCTGTGTTGCTCCTCATCCCAGCCGCTGGCTCCGTGCTCACCCTTCTCTCTGTCAGCCCAGCTCGTGCCCACGTCTGGGTCTTCGCCCTCCAGATGTCCTGGCAGACGGTGTGCCACCTGGGTCTGAGCAGCCAGGAGCTGGACCCACGGGATGCCAGGTAACCCCCCGGCTCTGCCTCTTTCCTGCTCCTCCCCTCAGCGGGCTGGGGACCCTCCTGGGCATTTTGTGAGGGTGGAGGGCCCCCCGGGCCGCACTGGCTCGCTGCTCCACAGCCGTCAGTCTCCTCTCTGGCTCCGGCCGCATCGCCGTGCGTGGGCGACTCTGTGGGCATGGCAGCGCTCTGGGGATGCGGGACAGCACATCCCCTGTGTGTGCCTTGTGCCCGTGCCTCTAACGCTCCCTTCGAGGGACTCTCAGCAGCTCTCGCGTGCCCTCTCCTTCCAGGCCAGCCATTGCCCTCTCTGCCATCATGCTGCTCGCCCAGAAGGCTACGTCTCTGGCCCTGGACTACTGGTCCACTGGCAACCAGTCTACTGGACGCGGGACAGCAGTCCGCTGGCTGGCCTACTACTTGCACTGGGTGCTGGATGAGGCCCTCCTTGAGGTGGCGGGCTTCGTGCCGGAGGCGGGTCAAGGAGACCTTTCTGTCCGTGACCTGTGGACGCTGGAAACAACGCACCGCATGGCCGTCTTCGCCCGAACCTGGAACAAGAGCACGTCCCGCTGGCTGAGGAGACTCATCTTCCAGCGCTGCCCGGCCCGGCCGCTCCTAGCCACCAGCCTGCGGCCCGGGCAGGTCTTTGGTTTCCTATGCTGGGCTGTCATGGTGGAGGCTGACTACCGTATCCATCCCTTCCTCAGCACCTGGGCCGCCTCCCAGGGTGTGAAGCTCCTCTACCGTGGCACAACCTGGGTCTTCACACAGCTCATTGTTGCCTACATCTTGGTGGCTGTGGAAACTGAGAGCTTCTCCGTGCTCTGCCTGCTCTGGACTTCGTGCAACAGCATCCTTCCCCTCTCCTATGGCCTCACGCTGCTGCTGCTTGCCAAGAAGCCGAAGCAGAACTGAGCCTCTCCTGGGCTAACTTGTGCGGCTGGTCACAGGGCACAGGGTCAGCTGTGTCCCCTGCCACATAGGGAAGAGGGGTGATCCATCCCCTCCACCATTCTTGCAGAGGATCCTGGGGAGGGGGGCAAGAACGCCTGCTAGGAAAAGGAGGGCTACTGTCCCTGGTGTGCTGAGGACAGCACGGGCAAGGGAGAGTAAGCCAGCAAAGTCCTTGGACTCGTCTGTGGCATTCAACCAAGGCTTAGGTGTTACTTTCCCCACAAAGATATACAGCAGAAACCCTAATGCACTTCTCCAGTTCACGCATCGGTGTAGGACCCAAAAGCCCAAGACTGTTTAAGCTGGAGAAGAAGCATGAGCTACCATAGGGGAAGGTATCAGGAAAGCATGGAGCTAAGAGTTTCTGTTTATATAACAGCAAGAAGCCACCCACTAAATCTCAAAATAATATAGCTGAAAATGCTACCAGACTATTGTTGGCCTCTGGTCTGCTGGGCATGCTGCTGCAGGGTACCAGGACCAACACCAGAACAAGTCTCAAGTGACCAAGCTCAAGGGAAGGCGTTTCGATCAGGTTAACGTTCCACGCCAGTTTGTCACTAAACTGAAACTCAGCATATAAAATGGATCCAGTCTTGTTTTATGTAGGTTGGTTGGATGTTTGGCTACTTCTTGAGTCCCCCTGAGTACTCAACCCAAGCCTTGCAAGCCACTTGCCCCACATGTAATCTCTCCGTTGCCAGCACAGCTTGGCTTTGCCATGGCCAGCCCCTGTCTCCTTCAGTGCTGTCCTGCGGAGCTGCCTCCAACTTATTCCCTATATTCATACTTAGAAACTGAGTCATCTCTTCATCTTATCTCCGAAAAACATGCTGGGCTCCTTCAGGCAGGTTCTCCAGCTGTTTCATGACTCTGCTGGCCCATGTGAGACCACATGCTGCAAGCCAGGACCAGACTTTCCAGGGCGATGTGTCCAGGATGGTCCACGGGACAGTGGTTCCCAAGCCAGAAGGCTCCTGCCACCTATGTTGGAGGGAAGTGGACCCAAGAGTCAGACACAAGAAAGCCAGTGTATAAAAAAAATCCCCCGACGGCCGCAGTTGGAGTCATCCCACATTCTTTCAGCAGGCAGGGACGTGCACGGCCTCCTCCCTAAGGGGATCAGGGGAAATTCATTGCAAATGGGTGCCCAGCCAAGGAACCATCCCCTCCCATCAGCAGCAACCATAGCCAAACAGATTACAAAAAAAAAAAAAAAGAAAAAGATCCAGGTGAGAAGCCTGGAAAAATTCACAGAAAGTGTACGAAGTGTCAAAAAACCTGGGGAATTAAAATTTCCCCAAGAGAACAGGCTGGATCTGGAGGTGAATCAAGGCTGGAGGAAAGCGCTCATGAATTTCTCCGCGTTTTGAGCTGGGAGGGAGGTAGCTCAGCCAGCGACACCCTGTCTCAGCTAAGCTGGCGCTGGGCTCTCCCCACGTGTCCCAAACTTACCCCTTCTCCAAGGGCTGCAGAACTGGTGCCAGGAGCAGGGCAGCTCGTCTCGGGGTGGAAGAGCAAAAGCAGCCCACAGCCTTTTGGAAAATCAGTTTTTCTGAGCAGCAGCACAGCCTCTCTACCAAGCTGAGTGGTTGCCGTATGCCTGGGTGGAGGGAAAGGGGCTGGAGGGAGCCAGGCCAGCTCGTCCCTCTTGCATCACATCTGTTGGAGAGGCATGTTCGCAGTGCACGCATTTCTAATTCAAACACCTCCCAGACCACAGGCCACTGGCCCTGGCCTTTCACATGCCAGCTCATCTCTCAATGAAGGGGTTAAATAACTGCCAGACAGAAGGGACAGGTGAATTACCAAGTGAAGGGAGGGAGCTGGAGGGATGGAGAAAGCAAAGCAACCTAGCCCTGAATTCCCCCCCTCCCCGCTCCCCCGAGGCCTTGGAGGTGAATTGGGGATTTTCCATTTCATTAACTTTACAAGGGGTAATTCCCAGCATGCAGCATCATCCTCATGAACAGACCCATCCTGGGCTCTCTCTCACCTTTTCACAACCAACAGCCCGCGGAGCTGCACCACTAGACAGGAAAGCCATGCTGTATTAGTATCTAACGAAGGTAACAGGCAGCTGATATTGAATTGCCCACAGTGGAAAATACAGCTGATACACAGAAACAAGCAGTAATCTTTGTTTTTAAAGTGAGAAGCAAAATGGATGCCAAAAAAACACGAAAGACGCGGTTCTCCCTTGCAAAGGAGCATTACGTGAATTGCTCTTGCTCCCCAGGAGAAGCAGCCAACCGTTCATCCCTGGAGAGTGGTGGTGTTCCCGAGCAAAAAGGCTTTAGGGGGGACGGGGATCAGAGGACTGCCCCGCAGGCGCAGAAATCAACTCAAGTACATTGAGTTCATTAGAAACATGCACGCACGCAGGCAGGGGTTTATTAGTCCACAGACTTACCATACCAAAAAAAAAAAAATAATATAATAAAAAAATCCCCCCAAATAGGGGTAGGTTCCCGGTTTTGCCTGCTTGCAAATTAACAGTGCCGAGGGTACGAAACATGTCTTGTGCCCTCTGATCGGAG
Source organism: Cariama cristata (assembly GCF_000690535.1). Taxonomy (NCBI): domain Eukaryota; kingdom Metazoa; phylum Chordata; class Aves; order Cariamiformes; family Cariamidae; genus Cariama; species Cariama cristata. The sequence goes on along the minus strand of NW_009598010.1, from coordinate 22,888 downwards.
CGCGGGGCGGGAGCTGAACGCGCGTTCGCAGCTGAGATTCAAACCTCTCGTGTACAAAGGGGCTGCGCACCTTCAGCTGCAAGGCACCCGGGAGCCCTCAGCTGCCTCCGAGGCACAGCCGAGGTCAGAGCAGCTGCAGCAGTTTTAACGTGTGCGAGAGGGAGGCCGGCTCAGCAGACGCCAAGTACTGGCAGCACAGCCAGTCCTCCAGTTCGACGCTCCGCTCCGCGTCCACAGCCCTCTCTGCGAACTTCATCATGAGCAGGGCGCGCTTCATGTCCACCCAGTTCTGAAGGACCCGGCGGAGGGCTTCCTCGTGGCTGAGGGGCTGCTCCGTGAGGTCTTTTCGGGGTCCCCAGAGCAGACACTGCAGCATCTGCTTGGCCTCGGTGATCCGCACGCGCTTGATGGGATCCGCTTCCAGTAGCAGGTGGGCCAGCTGCTGGAGCCCCCGGGAGTAGATGGACAGGCTGGGCAGGGCAGGGAGGTCCTCAGGGCTGTACTCCTGCTCCCTGAGGTGCACCTTCTCCTCGAAAGGGTTGGGCTGGTGCAGCAGCTCGTAGATGAGAATACCAGTCTGAAACTCGTCAAATTTCTTGTACTGAGAAGCCGACACAATCTCCGGGGCCAGCCGGGCCTGACTCTTCTTCAGTTTGGAGTCTCCAGTTCCTGGCTTCTGTTTGGCTTTCAAAAAATTGCTGATGATGAGGCGGGGTAAGTGTTTGTCATCTTTGGCTTTCACACAGCTCAAGGGGGGCTTGCAGGGGACAAGCAGGAGGTTCTCCAGGCACAGGTCACGATGGATGATGCCGTGCTCTTTGAGATGTTCCAGGCCGTTGCAGAGCTGGAGGAGCAGGAAGCAAACGCGACGTTCGTACAGCTCGGGCTTGGCTTGGTGCAACATCACCGAGTCTCTCACAAAGTCGGCGGTGGTCTGGCTCGGCACCTCCCGGGTAATGACCACCACACAGTCGTGCTCGCTGGCAGTGCGGGAGGGATGGAGGCCATCCCCAGGCATGCTTCTCCCCACGTCTGAGGCCAGCAGCATGCTGGAGGGGACAGAGGCCACAAAATGCCCGCAGTCCTGCTGGATGTTGAAGTGGACCGGCACTGCAGGGCTGCAGTATGAAGCAGCCACCTTGGACTCCTGGGTTTTACAAATCTGTGAGGAGAGACCAAAAGAAAAGTCTCATCAGTCAGTGATGGAGACAGGGCAGAGACCAGAAGTTCAGAGGTGGGTTCCTAAGCTGCGAGTTGCAGATGCTAGGGAAGACATCAGTAGAAGCAGGGCGTACATTGCTCCCTTTAGTACCTTAAACCATCTCCTAGCTTGCGGATCTTTCTTGTCCTGCAACACCCCAACCTTAGCAACCAGATGTCTGGGTCGCATTCCTGGGTGTTCTTCCTTTGCCAGGCAATGCCCAGGATTTGCAGGAAAGGAGGGAGGTAGTCCTCCCATGAGTGACTGCTGGAGATTTTGTTTCATTGCTGACAGAACCGACATAGCTTTTACATCACGGATGCCATCGAGACTCCCCCCGGCAACCCAGGAGGCATTCTGCCGAGGGAAAAGCAAAGACGTGCCGCCTCCGTCTCTGGAGATGGTTAACGCTTGCCTGGATGAGGCCCCACGCGACGTGACGTGGCTGCGAGGGTGGCCCTGTTTGGAGAGAGGGGTGCAAGTTCTCCAGCACTTTCTTCCCACCTAAGAGAAAGTGGGAAGAGACCTCCAGCAGTTTCTTCCCACCTAACCCTTCTCTGGTCCTAAGCCCTGGAGCCGCTTTCCCATCCTCCTCAACCCCTCCGCTTCCTTGTGTACTCTCACCCCCCCGATCAATGGCTAAGGGAAAGCAGCAGCAAGCTGTACTCATCAGCACGGGGGGAGAACAGCAGAGAGAAAGTGGGAGCTAACAACAGGCTTAGAAAAAAGTGAGAGTGCAGCAAACTCGAGGGGCAAAAAGCATTTTATAATCTGGATCCTCTTAAAGCCACATGACTTTAATCTTCGTTTTGTTCTGTATTTTAGCTTTATGGCTGCATTAAAGACTAAACAAACTCAAACCCAGGTTTATTATAGGAGTATCCATTAGCTTATGGGGCCTTCTGGCGTTTCTATTATACACTTCTTTTTTTTCTTTTATTTAGCGATGTATTTGTATCTCACCCACAGGAATCAGCAACAGGCTGAAACTCAGCATAAAAGGTTTCAAACCCTGGAGCGTGCCACTGCCAGTCACAGCATGCGTGCAAAATCGGACAAGAAATCAATTTTGCCTCCGAGTTAAAATAAATGCAAGAATAGAGAGGAGCTGGAGAAGTGGGCTGCTTTTGTATTCCTCTAGCAAGGGTCTGAATCTAGGCATTTGCAGGTAATTCACTCAGATGAGACGATACTGTGGAGACAGGGCATTTCAAATCCCTATTGTCCTCTCTTTTCGAAACAAAAAATCCCCTGCTGCGGCTGCATGCTTATTTTGCAGAAAGACAAGTTTTGGAGAGCTAGGCAAACTACAGATTAATGCAGCAAGATGCAGAAGGTCCCCAAAGGCGGAGGAGGCCTTCCAGCCCTCTGCCGAACGAGCCTGCTTGTTCCTCCCCACGTAGGTAGGACGTGCAAGGTTTAGGAAAAAGAGAGGAACCCCCTGCGAATGACAGCAACCAGACGAAGACAGGGAGACCTTCCCCAGCCGGCCGTTCTTTGTGACTTTGGCTGCATCGGGGGCATCCTCCATGCAGCAAGCTCCAAGCAGGAGCCTGGGGCTGGCTTAGTCACGCATCTTTAAGCGGAGAAAGAAGCCAAGGCGTGGAGCGTATCTTGGCTTAATCCCTCTAAAGCCATTTCACGTAACCACGGCTCCTTCTGTTTTACACGTAGCTGTGTCTGCCTGTGCGCAGCCCAGACGCTGGCTCCTGCTCCTCAGCAGGCTCCTTGGCTCAGGTCAGATCCTCTGCCCGTTTTGAGCTCTCCAAGTCTAATTTTAACTCTGGGTCTGTGATCTCTTTCATGTCAGAACATCTGTACCAGAAGCCAGGAGGGGCAGCTAGGAATCAGCCAGCTGTAAAGGTTCACAGTGATGCCCGACGTCGGCTGCCAAAAGAAGGTGGCTCAGAGGAGCGCTGCAGGAGGTGTGCACACGTACGTGTGCGAGCACGTACACCACGTCACTTTACGCTGGCGCAGAGTACGGCCCTGTTGGAGTGGTTTTGGCTTTAAGGTGCTCTGCAGCATACCAAGGGCACAGAATAAGCCCCACATCACATGGAGGGACACAAGTGCAGTCCCGCTAAGAGATTGAAATGTGCTGTTTCTGCCTTGGCAAGAACTCATGCACGGCAGCCATAGAGCTGAGCCTCTGACCCCCACCTAACGCGGCAGGCAAAAGCAAAGGTGCGTGCGTGCCACGGGGAATCGCAGATCGAAAAGGAGCACATCAGTTCACCACGCAGTTCTTAGGTTTCGGGAGGAAAGTTGCGATGGATTTAGGTATAACGCACAAGAGAGGCTGCAGCTCGGAGTGCGGGGCTAGGGGTGTTGGTGCAAGATCTCACCTAACTCCATTCTGGTTATTTACAGCCCCCCTGTTGGGTTGACCATACTTGCTTTAGAATACGAAATGGCTTTAAAGCTATCACTTAACTAAAACATTCCCTTGGGGTTCATAATGGCAGAAGCTATTCAGCAGAGATTTTTTTTTTTTTTCCCTTGCTTAATGCATCTCTGACGGTGCTTTTTTGGGAATTACTTTAGGTTTTGAAAACAACCTGAAGAGTAAGCAGCAAAGAGATGCCCCTAGGGTTAAGTCAGAATAGAAATTAAAGGCTCTGGATTCAAGTAGTAACATGGGTCAAGAGCCCAAATCCACAGGATGTCCATGGAACGGGTTGGATAAGCTTACTTATCCAGGTTTCAAAGAGCTGAACTATTGCACCTCAAGTTTCCACTTCAAACATGGATTTCGTGGAGTTACGGGAGAATATGTCAGCCCTGACCTTACACAGCATGTCTGGGTCAGCCTTGCATTGTTTAATCGAGATCTGCAATGTCTTAACGCCTGTAGTTTCAAGATCATATAAGCACTTACATGGTTTCTGGGTCAATCCTTCCCCTTAAAAGGCAGGCAGAGGCAAAGATGCTGTCTTTTGAACAGCCTTTCATCAGCTTGTGTCATCAGAGGCGAATGCCTCTGACTTGACAGCATAGTATTTGCACAAAGATTATTTTTTTTTTTAGAGAGAAACTGGTTGGGTTTCAGACTCTGCTAGTCTGCAGCAATAAGCACCTGACTGGCATTAGTTACAACAAAAACTACTTCTCCAAACTAACCTTTGCAAGCGGTAGGGGAAGAGTGACAATTTTGGCAGAGGCTTTGCTTGCCAGACTTCACCCGTGAGAAAGACAAGCAGAGAAGACAGGCCATTGCGTGCTGGTGCTGCTTCTCAAAGGTGTACCGCTAAGTCTTTCCATTCAAATCCATACACCAGAAAGGGGGAAAAAAGAAGCTCAAAGCTTCAGCCCCAGCTCAGCTACGGACCCCCACGCAGCCTTGGACCCTGCAGCTCTTTGCCTCATCCTCCCAACTGGCATGGCAGATGGAGATGAGCCTGGATACCTCCTGGGTGTGGGCTTACCTTCACAGCGTAGGTGGTGGAAGGGTCCTTGGAGCAGGTAGCACAGTAATATATTGCGTCCCCCGAATCGCAGCAGGGCTTGTTGCACGCCAGCTTGAAGAGCGACCAGTTGTTCTCGCTGAAGCGCAGCTCGTTCTTCTGCTCCCGCATGAAGCAGTCCTCGCATTTGGCAACGAGGCGGCGCAAGGACTCGGCGTAGAGGGCCCCCAGCTTGGCGTACACCCCCTCCTTGCTGTCCATGTTGCTCAGGAGGTTGTGGAGCTGGAGGCTGGAGCCTGATGACACCTGGCTGGACACACTGAGCTGCGAGGAGGAAAGGGACTGGAGGTTTCTGCTGGGGACGCACGCCCCTGTGCTCTTACCAGCGGCCGAGCCCCAG
>NW_009598010.1:17131-17593 GCF_000690535.1 Cariama cristata | reverse complement strand
ACTTGGGTCTCAGCGGGAGGGGGCGAGTGGTTCGGCTCCGACGAGTGCCCTAGGAGAGAGTGACACACCAGAAGATGCCATGAGTGGCCCCCGTGGGCTGGGAGCGCAGGTCCCTCTCCGTGTCCCTGCCACCCCCCAGGCTACCTCTCCCAAAGCCCTGGCTGGGAACAAAGCAGCAAGGCAGGTTACGTCTGAACCCAGCGCACAGTCCTCATCTATTCACGACTGCAAAGCTTCACTGAAGCGGTTAGGGATTTAATCCCGTTTAATACGGCAGGTTTGCAACCAGCCATCTAGAGAAATGCCCCCCTCCCCGAAACCACTCCCCTTTGAACTGCATACACAGTAGTAAAAAAGCTAGTAGGGGGTAAATATTTGAGCTGTGATCTCGTCTACAGGGAGGTAAGAACAAAGCACTTGGGATATGAGGACAATCTCTTCAACACAGCCTGTATCACATGG
>NW_009598010.1:0-17121 GCF_000690535.1 Cariama cristata | reverse complement strand
GCAGCACGGCGTGCTAAGGAGAGAGTGACTCGGGCTACACGGCTCCGGCCCTCCGGCTGTGCCGGAGCAGCCCAAGACGTACACTGAGCCGGTCCCTCTGCCGCAAACCGGGTACGGGGCACTGGGCAAGGCCTGGGATTTTGGCCATTTCCATCCTCCTGGCCTCCTCCCCGCTGCCTGTGCCCCAGCTTATTGCCAGACCTCTTTGTTCAGAGGGCAGCCTGGTGCCGCTACACCCCACTAAACCCCAAGCAGCTCCACCTGCCATCTGCCCGTGGGTTGGGATGGGTTGGGTTGGGTTGGGTTGGGATGGCAGGCTCATTTCAGGCAGCTGTTTTCCTACCCTGGCCAGACTGGAGACAGGTAATACAGTTGCATGTCGTGGAAGAAGGGGAAGGGGCGGAAGAAAAAGACAAAAAGATGATTGGACATTGAAATGAAGAGCAATAATTTCAGGTCATGGAGACAGAACGAATGAGGAGTGGAGGTGTCTGCAGGGGAAATTAAAAGAACAGGCATAATTATGTCAGAGAATTTTCTATACCACTTGAATGACAGGCAGGACTCTCGATAAACTTGAGCTCTGCTAACACCTTGCATGCAGGTGAAGACCTTGAAAGGTGCACGGTGGGGTTTTGCTCCAAGCAAGCTCAGCAGATAGTAGGATCTATCACTTCCAAAGCTGCAGAGCGGTAGCAAGCCATCCTTCCTCCTCACAAGGCTGCGGGTGAGGGCCCAGCTGCCAGCGGGCACTTCCCCACAGAGCCTTTCTCTTGCCCCACAGGAACGCCCAGGGCAGTCCCACGCCAGCCCGCAGCAGGCACTTGTCTCCGTCACGGCTCTCGTGACTCACCAGCTCTCACGTGCAACCTCCAAGTGCCGGGGCTCCCATCCCCGAGCTCCCAGCCTGTCCTGGCATCTCACACGCCGGCTCAAAGCCATACCAGCTGCGCCAGCGCAGCGATCCCTGTTAGCTGCTGGCTACCTGAGACCGCACGAGGTGAGGGCAGGCCCCCTAGGTCCCAGCTACCAGAGTAGATGCCGGCACGATCTGTCTCTGTCCCTTCCCACCAGAGTTTGGTAGCGTGACATCCATTTTCATTTGTCCCCTCCACTGCCAAGGCTGCCTGTATGCCCCTGCTGCAATACGCCCCATCCCGGGCAACAGCGTTGAGAGACGCCCCAGGAATGAGCAGCACTGATTTCAGCTTCTGCAGAAGACGAGCTTCCCATGCAAGGCAGTTTTGGCACCCCATTTCTGACAACGAGCTCAGAAACAGCTCCGTAGGAAATGCTGTGAAACAGCACACGTCTCTTCTACCCCAGTTCCTGGGTGCCGAGCTACCCGACTGCTGCGCGGCCCTTGCCCCAGGGGTCTGCCTGCGTTGTACACCCAGTCGCCCAGCAATCGACTGCTCTCCCGTTCCAGCTGCTCTGCAGCTGCACAGTTAATTGTGGAGCCCATCGCTCAACAGAGATGCACGCCCCAAGCTTTAATGAAAGCGCAGACATCTGCATCACACCCTGCCGGGTCCAAGGGAGAGATCCCCTCTGTTAAACCCTGTCAAAAGCCACAGGCAGAGATCGTTCAGTATGGCATCTCTTGCCACTTCCCATCCAAGAGGCTTTGACAGAGGGTACAGACGAGAGAAATTCTTCAGCACGCAGCTCAAGAGCAACTCAACAGAGGTATCTCTGCCAGGGCATGCAGCTGAATCCCTGTTTTGAGAGGCAAGATTTACCTGACAGAGTCTTACGGAACACACGTCAGTGCTGGAAGCTTTGGCAACCGGTCCGCTCGCCGAGCCCACAGATGCCAATCCGCTCTTACCTTTATTTTTTACGTGCTGCTGGGCTCTGCCCCGAGCACAGGGTAACGAATGAAACCCTCCCACAACTTTCCTAACAGTGCCCTGCACCTTCAGTGTAGAGTCCTTCTGCATGTCACGGGATTAAAAGCTTCCCCCCCACTTCATATTTTAACATCTGACAGCATAGCCAATTAATTTGAGCTCACATCACTCAGTGATTGACTGCATAGCTTCTCGCTTGCATCAGCAAGAAAAATTGCGTTCGGGTTATTCATTTAAAAACTCATCTTTGCCAAGATGGGTTGAAGCAGTTGCTTCTGTTCGTGGAGGCAGAGAAATCCTCTTGTCCCACATCATTTTTGACAGCATATTGCTTCTGTGCCCAGCAAGTAAAGATCCAACATATGTGAGTTTTTCTTCCCCCTGTACAATTTACTGGCGTGGTCTCACTCTCAGACTCCAAGTTAGCGGTGGAAAAATGGAGTTTCCAGAGCTCTGGCTCTTAATTTTATTGCTGCACATTGTTGCTCTTGGAAAGACAGAACTTCCACTACACGATGGTTGCTTTTGCAAAGGAAATATTTTCTGAGCTGCTGAACACGTTAGTGCATGTCTAAGTTACGCACTGGTGAAAAAAGTGACTTCATAGTAAGTATTTTTTAGTCTCAGTTAAACGAGTGCAGGCAGATTTTTTTTCCCCCTTCAAGAAATAACTGGGAACACAACGAGGGAGAGATCACCTCTAGCACAGGACTCCTTCTGGTACTTCTCAACTTTACGGAGGACTTTCTATGGCAGGGCTACTCGCGACCTTGTGCACCTTATGAAGCACAAGCAGGTTAAGGACAATTGCTTTCAGAGCGAGGTTTTATCCAGACAGGAGGAGAGCTACAGGACGGATGATTTTGGCATTTGCCAAATGAAAGAGGAAAAAAGCCCATGATGTTGGCCTGACTGCCACATTCATCTGAAGTACATCAAGAGGCAGAAGGGTAGGAGAAGTGGAAAGATGAAGGGTTGGTGGGGGAACCAGGTGATCGGAGCCTCACGATCCCTGCTCTGAAGATGCTCCCCCAGCAGCGGGCCTCAGGATGGAGGTAACTCCTTCCCCAGGTCTGATGCTACCTCTTCAACACGCAACGGTCACTTACTGCCATCACTGCCGGTCTGCGTGTCCGAGTCGAGGCTGTCGGTGGAACCAGCCGTGAAGCTGACGTGGACGCTCCTGAAAGGTGGGCTGAGGCTCTCGGCAGAGCTGTTGCTGACCCTCTCCAACTCCGCGTTATTCGAGTTCATTTTCAGAGCGTGCCTAGAGAGAGTGAAAGAGAAGAGTCAAGAGACAGATGGCAAAAGACACCCTGCATGCACCCTGCACGGAGACTCAAGCTGAGAGCAGCCTTAGCTTGGTCTCTGCCCATCCATACAGACACTGTGTAGCCTTTCACCCTGCCACAGCACCTCATCCCTGTGCACTTTTCTTCTTTCTCCGGCACCTGAGGATCGCATCCCACTGGCACTGAGCAGGTTATAGGCTTGCAGCCCCCACACCAGCCCCCTGTGCCAAGCCAGCTGTGCTTGAGCCGAGAGAGAGCCGCTGAGCCAACAGCATCCAGCCCCAGTCTGCACCTCCTTTGCCTAGCACATGTCGGGTCCTGGGCCACATCCCACCTTGGCCACCGTCACTGGGAAGCGGGGACCCACCAGTGTTTGCCTTCAGTAAAGTTCTCAAGGGAAGGGAGTGGCATCACTCCTCCCATTTTACAGTTGGGCAGGTTGAGGCTGGATGTCAGAACCCAATTCCTTCATGGCGGAGGCACACGTGGAAGAAGAGTCCATGCCTAGCAGCAGTTGTCTCCTCAGTCCATCGCAGTAACAACCGCCACCTCTCGAAAGAAGCAGCCCCTTGGCAGAAAACAAGTGTCTGCCAAACTCAGGACCCACCGTGCAGCTTTTAATGTAAGACCTACAGTTTTCCCTGCAGCTTCCATCTAAAAAAATAAACAAACAAAGCATAAAGAAACTGGGCTTAGAACCTGCCAGGTCACAGTTTAAGTGATCAGTTGTAGGCAAGCAGGACTTTTTGCCAAGATAAAGGATTTCCCCTGCATTTTCTTCATTTTTTCCCCTCCTTGGAAAACAACAGAAACTATTGAAATCAGGCAGCGCCTCAGACCACAAACACTCCTAGCTTTGGTACAGTTCAGACTCTCTATCGGCCAGCAAACGAAGGTTATTGGTCCACATATTTTAAGTAAAACTGCCAATCTGCTGATAAAATTCAACACGTTGTTGATTAAGAATGTAAAAAGGTTAGCGGCAGACTTGTAAAAAAGAAAAAGGATTTCCACCAGCTATCTTGCTGGAAGGTATCCGGCGTTTCCTAATCAGACGGCTGAATGGCTGCTGGGAAAGACAAACAAAAGACGTGCACGACCGTTTTCTCGTGGCACCCTGTTCACGTGCGCGGGATCCCTCCTCCTCCAAAACCCCCAAGCACAGCAGATGCCATGAGCGGTTTTTATTTGAAGGTTGAGAAATGTTTCGTTCCCCATCCAGACAAAGCACTTACTCTGGTGTCCACACCACCACATGGAGAGCAGAGCGTATGAGAAGCCCGGAAGAAACTTCTGCCAGACTTCCTCGTTCGCCTGAGCAGCCTCGGTCTAAAAATACTCAGGGGCTGATGAAAATAAAGCTCTAAAAAACACCTCAGGTATAACTCAGCAGAGACACTGGTCTTGCACTAGTGATGAATTTACCGCACAAGTCTCTTGGGGATGATTTACAAGACTTTGCAATGCACCACACAAGTCACAGTTAAAGAGTTTAAAAGAGAGAAAGAGAGAGAGAGAAAGGGGTTTAGCTCTGTCACAATTAATGCTATTGAGAGCAACCAACTGGACTTAAATCCATTTTTTTTATAAGATATCTTTATGCTATAATGGCCTCAGACATTTAACTTTTTGTAATTCGGGAGGGAAAAAAACGCATGGGTGCACACCCATGCGGGTACACCGTCTGACCTGGCGAGAATCAAGGAAGCATTTGAATCCATAAGAAAAGAAGAAGATTTTGCAAGAGAGCCGGTCTCGATTTGCACAGACGAGAGGTTTTCTAACACATTCCTCCCCTCCCCGCCCTCCCCCCAAGAAAAGTTGGTGCGTTTCTCTTTCCTTCCCATCACCTAAACGCAAATCCGCAGAGCTGCCTTACCATTCCCGCACTCGGAGAGAGATGGGACTTTGCTCGGCGGGGTCCAAGGTCCACCGCGTGCAGCCACACCTATTCCTCCAAGCAACCTGGGCGCGACGCGGCCTCGGCCAGAGCCATGCTGGCTGCTGCCTTTGCCCAGCTCAGCGTGGCGGTGAAGTCAGATGCACAGAGAGCCGCGTTTCCTCTCCATACGGCCGTGACTTATGTAAAATGCAGTTCCTGAATAGGCACACCGAAATAGAAATTGTTTGCCGCTTAAACGACATCCTGCTCTTGTTTCAGATGTTACAGCCGGGCCAGCTAATACCGCCTGGAAATATCTCCGCTTTACATCTCCCTCTTTTCCTATGAGCTGCTTGAAGCCCCGGGCTGCAGCCTGCAGAGATTAAAATACCGCCCACTCTACCAAAGAATTACGGAAAGCACTTGCTAGGGTCAAACTCTCCCATTTCAGCAGAATTCCACCCCAAGAGCCAAACAGCTCATCGCTACGACAGCCTGTGGGATCCTGATTTACAGCTAACCCGAACTTCCCCCGCTTTCCTAGTGTTCCTTCCTCCACGCGTGACTGCAAGGGCACAGGTGGCCGTTCTCCGTCTCCCCCTTTTCACCAAAGGATATTGGAAATAAAGAGCATCAACCTGTCTCAAACCTGAAGAAATCATTGGGACTGCCCCTCTCCCGCCTTGGCTTGCCAACATCTGTGGGCTCCAGTCCCCTGCAGAAAGGTGTAGCAGTGGCTAATTTATCTCCATTTCAAAAATCCATGCTCAGCACCTTAAATGTAACCGGCAGTTTCAAGAGCAGCACCAGACCCTCCTTCATGTGCCAGTGCATAAAGAACAGGCCACAAGAGTCAGCTCTCTCAATCTAATAACCAAAAAAGACAGGATTTCCAGCTCTCCAAATTATTCTGATGGCTTAAAATACACTTCAATTACTCAACATCCTTCACGCAACACGCTGGCATATTCAGGCAGTCCTTCCCATTCACTTTTCCCATCCTAAACAATTTCATCCAGCCGGCTCTCCACACAATTCCCACAGTCCTGCCTAAAATAAAAGGTTGAAAATAGTGATCTTAAAAAAAAAACAAACAAACCAAACCAAACCCCAAACCATTTTGGAGTTCTATAACATTGCAAAGGGACCCGGCTCAGTTGCCATGCCCCACGTTGCATCTCCAGCCAGGGCATGCTTCGTCTTTCCCGTGCTCCTTCTCACCGCAGACGTCAGGACCTGAACGGGTGACAGAGACGCTGGGGTTTATAAATCATGCAACGGGGGAAGGCAGCAGAGGAGAGCAGAGAACACACACAAATCACCAAACCCCAAACTGCGCTCCAGGAGAAGCCTGGTGGTGATGTCGACAGGACACCCCCTCCCAAAATAAAATACTGGAGCTAATGCATGGCAGAGAGAAAAGCCAGACTGCATTACGGCCTCAAACACAACACATGGCTGGGCATAATTATTACACGAGAGGAAGCACCGTTGTACTGTATGCTTGTCTATCATGAAACATGAATAATTGTGTCTTCCTCCTCCCTCCACTGCTGTTTCTTCCAGCACCTTCCCCTGGATGCCCAGCGCAGTTAAAAACCGGCATACAGGAGCTTACAACATTGGAGGCTTGGATTTGTACTTATCCTTCTGCTACCAGATGGCAATGTGGAGAAACCAAAACTCGAGGTGATGGAAAGAGAGGATTTTGAAATGCTCCTAGCTCTGTCCAGAGGACCACACCGCTCCTCCCTGTACCAAAAAGGCTTTATGTAGCACAAGTTAAGTTGAAACAAGGGTTTGGAGTCTGGAGATGCAAGAGGAAATTTGGATGGGGTGCAGAATTAAGATGGTAGATGAATCACAAATTAAATCACTGCATGCTCCGATGCGGTGAAGAAGACAAGAAGTCTCATTTCAATTTCCAACTCTGTGCTTTTTAAAGCGGTAAGATAGGAAACACACAGAAAAGCGAATGACTTTCATTTTAAAAGAAACAAACTCTCCTAAAAGACAGGCTGATAAATCACAACCTTTAAAAAAATTATCCACTGGCAGAAGCAGCATGAGAAACTCCCGATTAGTTTCAGACAAAAAACACAGGGGGAATCCAAAAGGCATATTCCTTCCCCGTCCTGGAGCTTGATTCTCTCTCCCGCTTGAGCCATACCCTCCCTTCTTTGCTTTATTTACTTATTTAATTATTAATTATGTATTTAAATAGACTCCATCCAGAGTTTCTTATTTATTTATTTATTAGTATTTTAATAATAATAAATCTGGCTTGTCCTAGACCAAACAGCAAGTCCCTGCTGCCATCCACAGTCACGGAGAAGAGGGTCAAAATTTGGGACCCGTGTGACTTCCAGTCCCGTTTGCAAGTGCCACGGCAGCTCCGCGCAGCCAGTCTGCTTTTGTCACCGGGGTACACCCCGAGACTGAGCTCCAAAGAGAAACGGGTGCCTCGGGAGTGGTGAGGAAAAGGGAATGTTCTGTCCCAGGTGCAGTCCTCCTCCGTCACAGACGGATTCCTGGCGAGGAACACAGAGCACAGTCCCACCAGCCAGCCCCACCTCCCCGGTGAGAAACAAACCTGGCTCTTTTCCTGGTGATCCAATTCCCAACATCGTCGGGTTTTTGCAACGCTCTTGTTTTCTGTTCCCTCTGGCAACAAGCGGCGGCGGCAGCAGCCCCGTAACATGCAATCTTGGCACACCTCAAGCTCATTTGTCCTGGCTCTTTTCAGCGACGGCGGGTGTCGGGATGTGCCGTGCCACACACCTTTGTTACCCCGAGCGAGGGCATTCAGCAAATTTCAGAAGCTATCATCTACAGCGCTGCCTTTTGAAGGTGGCAGTAATGATGATGAAGACAGCTCAAGAGCCAACAGCTCAAGATGCAAACCAGCATCAGTGTTTCCTTTGTTTAAGAGGCACATGAAATAAATTAACCGTCAAGGTTTTGCAGGCTAGAAGGAACCAGGAGGATCATTTAGCCTGACCCTCTGCATAAGAGAGACATAAATTTCAGCAAAGATTCATTCCTCGTGCCAAGAAACTGAAGGCCACGCTAGAGCATCTCACACCGAAGAACCTTTAAATCATCATTGCACATACATGTCCTGGGGATCCTAGTTCCCCTGGTGAACACTTTCCTTAGCCAGCTACCTTCCCAGCTTTTGGAAGAAGACCAGCCACCATCTTCCCTTTCCAATTCTCTGTCCTCTTGTAATTAAACTCATTTTCCATTCCGTTTCAGACCAAGCAAACCTTAAATAGCTATAATCTTTCAAACAAGCAGGAAAAAAGGATTGTATGAAGAAACAGTCGCAAGAGGCCCAGAGTAGATTTATATAGGACAAAACAGGCACAAATTCATTATTTTCCTTTTTTGCACCAACTTTTGAAACTCTCTAAAAATTACTCCTTCTGCCATTCTAAGAGACAGCTTATGGCAAAACCAGAGTTTCCGCAGTCCCTGGCAGGAATTTACCCTAGAAAAAAGTTTTTTCTCTTTTAATTGTTAAAGCCAAGATGAACAAAACAAAAATCTACAGACTCACTTTTTCTTTCTCTGCTTTGAACCTAGTTTGAACACACATGCAAGTTTTCTTTAAAATAAGCAATTAAGTTTAATTAGGAAAGTCAAACAGGCAGGCTTCATTTTCCAGCATGAAATCAAATACCTTGCTGCAGCTTGAGATCTAGAAGGAAAAAAGGATGGTTACACACCTTTCCTGCAGCTGAAGTGAACCCTGATTTTCTAAGCCCCAAAGCTGTGCCGCAACCAGGTCTACGCTGGCTTCATCTCCATCCATCCATCCAAGGAGCCTTCGCAGCTCTGTCACCAGAGGACATCCTGGGCTGAGGTGCTCTGCCTCTGTGAAGGACTACGTACCCATGACCGAAGTACCGGTGGTTCTTCCACTACGGACCTGCACATGCCCACAGACCGCCCGGGTCTAGGAGAGTATGGATGTGTCTGAGAGTCATCTTTGTGTGCCAGACCTTTTCCCTTCTTCAGGCATTTGGCTGCAGCCTGGGAAGACCAGGGGAGATGTTCCTCCACCATCAGGTCAGAGTCATGTCATGACCCGAAGCTGCAAGCAACGACCGCCCGGGATAACACGATCCCGCGATGATGGTGATTTTAACCAGTTGTGCACGTAGCCATCCCTCCCACCGCCACACGCAGGTAACAACACCCTGGTTCCTGCATCGACACGCTCAGAGAAGCCACGCTTGAGACGAAAACAAGAGCACCCTCAAAGCAAACAAACAAAGCAACCAGCTGGGCGTGCGTGGCTTGCGAAACCCGCCATCTGATCACGTCGCTCCTCGGGCCAGCTGCGCAGGGGGTTGGTAGCCGGAGGGAGGGCTACGCTCTTTGAGCCAGGCACCCCACGGCCCAGCTGCAGGCATCAAGGTGTTTAGGAGACAAATACGTGTAGCACAACACATGGCCCACAGCCACAGGGGGGGAAGAGCGATGCCAGCACCTACCTCAACCACCTGGAAGGGTTTATGGCTCTGCCAGAGATCCCGGTCGTGGATGCCGCGTGTTCCCTGACCTCAGTTTCCCTGCCCACTTTCACCCAGGCTTTCTAGCACACAGATGCTTTTCGGATGACTCAGAAGCAACTGTTACAGTCGGCACAGCCCGATTGCACCGGGAGCGTGAAACAGCCCCTCCAAGGAGCAGAGAATGCTCCACGCCCCCCCGGACGGATGGTCGTAACTCCACGTGGAGGGCAAGAGCAGGGCGTGCTCCTGGCTTGGAGCACAGCTGATCCAAGTCACCCAGCCAAGGAGACACCCTGACACATCCAGGAGCCCCCCGCCTCCACTCCCAGCCCTGATGAAGGCAGAAAGGAGACTCCAGGCACTGCCAGGGAAGCATCCTTGCCCCCCTACAGACAAAGGGCTCTGCACGCCTGCTCCTCCACGAGCGGAAGGAGGTCCTAGCGCTGCAAGTGGAAGATGCTGCTGGGACATATATTGCTGGGTTTGAGTGCCACCGCCCTTCTGGCCTGCCCAGTGACTTCTGCTCTGCAGGGCAAGGAATAAGGTTCTGGGGGACTCTCAGCGGGCAGATTGGCATTTCCTAAACGACCACTGCTCAACAGCATCATATCGTCTCTGCTGGGCATCAACAATACCTCATGTGACAAACGCAAGCCCAAGCCACAGGCTGATAGGAGATACCAAGTGGCAGCAGCCATGAAAGAAAGTTCACAGAGTCAAAGCTAAAGCACATCTTCGTGTTCGCATTGATTTTAAAGGCAATAAAGCTCATCCGTGGGCTCGCTTTCTTGTGGACCTTTTCTTTCCTCTGACTCCAGCGGGCATGCAGCACCACGGCAGGAAGCCCAGCAGTAAGGAGAACTAAAGCCTCTTGTTCATCACTTCCCTTTCCTTCGGAAACCTAATTTGTTCACCACTTGGTCAATTTAAAACACTAGTTCCCTGACCTATCCAACCCTAAAAACGTTGAAAATTCAGTGTGAGAACAAAACAGAGGATAGGCCAACTCAACCGCAGTCTCCACCTGGAGGTCACCGACGCATAAGCTTGACCATGGACCCCAAGAGCAAGCTCTCTGAACACCCATCCCTTCTTCTCTCAACTTTTGAATCAAGGAGCTGGAGTCAAATCTGTTATGCGATGCACAGTTCCAGGTAACAAAACTGACGCACGCAATAAAGCAAATACAGGACACCCGCAGAATGAGAAAGTATCCCTTCCCAGTATGCTGAGAACCTAATCCATTAGTTGCATGGAAAGGAAATAAATTTTTCTTCCTCTATTTTATCTTTTTTTTTTTTCCCTTTTTTTTTTTTGGTGATACACACAGCTGCAGATACTGAATGCACACCAAGTATCGGAAGCCTGTTTTTTTAATTGCTTAGCAGAGCTACTTCCTTCCCAGATGGACAGCTCGCTCTCATTCACGTTTGTTTTCTAGAGCCTGCTGTCGCCCTGCCTGCAACCCTGACTTCCAGGAGAGCGGCGAGGGGAAGGCTGCCCGAACCCCCCGGCTCCCACACATCGCGAGCGCACGTTAGGCAAGCTCTAATTAATTACCTGCTCGCAGGCAAGGGGTCCTCCCTCGGAAACCGAGTTAACCTCGAAAGGAAAAAGACCTTAGAGCCAAACTGAAAATGAGGATTTCAGAGGCCCTTGCTATGAGCACCAAGAGTTGCCCAGTTCCATCTACAAGAGGAGCTCGCAACCCCAGCTTTTCTGTCCTATTCGACATCAAGGACCTGTGCTGAGACAGAATGAAGCTGACCTGGGAAACACCAGCCATCCCGGGCACGGACCTGGTTCTCACTTGAATATCGGGACCCAAGGCCAGAGCTTGCAGCCCTGAAGGGCTTTGGCAAGGACACGTGGCATTCGAACCAGGTCTTGCAAAGATCTGACAGCTTTTCAGAGTTAAAAGGCAAGTAGTTTTTCAGCCGTGAAGTCACCTCCCATGCTCCTGAAAGCCCACCTTTGAACAGAAAAGGAAGAAAAAAAGAACGGGAAGCACCTCCTAGTCAATGAATCCCTGCCGCAAACACCCCAATAGCAAATGGTTAATACACCGCCGCGCACACTCACAGGGCTGTACCTGGACTGCTTTTTCGGCGGCGGTGGCGGCGGTGGTGCAAACTCCACACCATTACTCTTGTCTTTAGGGAAATCAAAGGAGAAAGATGATGATTTGCTGATCCCAGTCTGTCTCTCCAGCATCGGGCCATCGTCCACAAGGTCGGCACCAGCTCTCCCATTCTCAGCTCCCACTACCCATGGGTGGGTTAAGAGCTCCTGCTCCTCCTCCTCCTGCTCCTCCTCCTCCTCCTCCTCTATCCGGCACTGCTTGGACCACGTTGGGGTGTAGTACTTCTGCCTCCTGTCATAGGACGAGCCTGCCAGGCCCCTGCTGGACTCCTCCACAGAGACCCCATTGACATGAGTGCACGGAGAAGGGGACGCCCCAAAGTCACCGGTGTCAGTATAGCTCCTCGGCGGCAGCTGAACACCAGCTCCGTCACGGCTGTTGTCATCACCAAACCTTGCCACTTGGGAGCTTACTGGGGGCACACGGTTCCCCTCGCTGCCCGGCTGGCTGGTTTTGGACATCTTTGGGGGAATGGCTGGACTCTCAGTAACTGAGGTTTTGGGAGGAGCTGCCAGATGAAATCTTGGGCTGTTTTCATTTCCAGATGCTTGAAAAATCTCTCCAGGCTCAATGGCAGGTGATGAAGTCCCAAAGTCGGGGTGGGAAGTCGGGCTGATACATGGCCACTGAACTCCCACCGCGGAGTCAGGGCTGCTGAGGAATATTGTTTTGTGATCATCCTCGGTGTGTGCTGCCATTATAGTTATCTTGGCTGCCACCTGCCCGGTGGAGTCCTGGTATTCCTTCTCCCCACCCAAAGCCCAGCCGCCATCCCTCCACGTCCCATCAGCTTGCTCCTTGCCAGTGCCGCGGGTCAGCTTCTCCGCTTTTGCCTGTCCGCCGACAGCCTTCAGCTGCACCTTCTTCCTCTTGGTGCTCTCGGCGTAGATGGGATCACCGCGGGTGGGCCCGGCGAGGCGAGGGCACTGCGGCTCTACCAGAGCCTGCTGAGGGGTGCTGGAACCCTCAGGCCGGGGGTCTCTGGTGACAGAGGGCTCTCCAGAGAGAGGCGAGTCCTCGTCCTCCCGGGACAAAGCAAGGGCAGCCGCCTTGCTGCTCCCCGTGCTCTCGGGGAGGGTGGCAGGCTCGGCGTGGAGAGCCAGCTGCTTCTTCTCTGAACACAGGGCATAGGGGAGAGGATCACCCTGGTCTTTCGTGATGCAGAAGGCCACGTTCACAGCTCTGCGCTCCTCTTCGCCGAACTTGACCGCTCTGCCACTTGGCCTGGGAATCTTGGGAGCATCCCGCTGCCTCCATCCGCAGGGAGCGGGGCTCTCCTTCTCGCACCGAGCCCCCTTCCCCTCCGCACAATGCGGCTCCCATGAGACAGGGCACTCTCTGCGGCAGTCTGTGATCGAACAGTACTCGCCCCCTTCGCTTTCAAAGCCGGAGGAGAGGGGACCGCAGTCGCCTTCCAAGGGGAGCGCTGCTCCTTCTCTGGCTTGGGATGAAGGGTTTCTGCTGGAGTTCGTGGTGCTTCTCTCCCCCAGGGCGGACAGATTAGGGCAGGGGCCCCGATGCGGCAGGGCAAACTTGTCTTTGGCTTGGTCCTCCTGCTTGCCCACCTCACCCACAAGCACCAGGCTGTGGACGGAGACGTTTCTCTCCACTCGACTCTCCAGGCTGCGCGGGCCCACCATGGAGTAGCTAGGAGGACAGCAAGACAAGCAGTCGCTGGGTGGGTTGTGAAGGAAGGGCTTTCTCACACCGCCGTTGCCAAAATTGTCAAGGCAGATCCGCTGCGCATCTCCTGATTTCAGAAGGAGTTGTTTGCCAGAAACCATGCCCCAGCTGACCTGCACGGGCCAAAGAGACAAGTGCACCGTCAGGATGTGCATACGCAAAATGAAAGAGAAATTAAAACAAACAAAAAAAACCAAAACACCACAACAAGGAAAAAAAAAAAAGAAAAAAGCCTAGCTCCGCAGAAAAATCCTCTGGCATTGGCTGTCTGTTTTGCTCTGTGCTCATCCCACCACTAACTACTGCAAATCTTTTCTACTTAGACTACACTTGTTCCGTTTCCCGGACCGTTTGCAATCCCAACCACGGCAATGCGCTGAGACGAGGCATTCTCCTTTCTCTTTCTATGGGTTCGCTGCCAGAAACATGTCCAACCTGTCATCCTGTCTGCGAATCACCGTGCAATTAAAGATTCAGAGAGGGAAGGAATATTTGCACCTCTCCCTGCTTATTTTCATTTCGTTTCACACTGCTGCTCCGGGGTCGCACGTGCCGGAGCACAGACACAGGCTGTCAGGGGTTACCCTGGGATAGCAGCGTGGCCGTGCTCAGCAGCAGGGACTGGGGAGCAGGTGGGGAAACGTATCCGAAATCCCTTCGTCTGAGGGAGCTCTATCCTGCTTGCCGAGGGAGGAGTGGGAGAGGCAGAGGGTAACACGTGCCTGCGAACCAACCTCCCCGTCCCAGGGTGGCAAAATCCGCTCCCGTAGCACAAAACTCATCCCGGGGCCAAATCCGCGTGCACCGATCAAAGCCCACCGACGCCGGCAGCCTGCGCTCGTGTGAACGGAACAGGAGCGAAGCAAGGGAGAGGAACGGGAGGCTAAGGAGAGAGCTGACGAGTCTCCTCCGGGGCAACGGCGGGAGGTGGGAGCACACCGCTGCCACGGGCAGGGTGACAGCAGCCCACGCTTCCCTCTGCTTCCCAGTGGGAATGAACCACCCATCTCCGCTGCAACTGAAACCACCGGGCTTGCCAGCTTGCAGGCAGGCAGCAGTGCCGCACCCCGAGGGCACCGCTGCTCGGGCAAAGGGTGGGAGCCCAAGGAGCTGGGCCCTTTCGTCCTCACCCACGAAGACCATGGATCCAGCTAGCACTGACTGCAACCAGACAGGACCTCTTTTCGGTATATCTTCCCAAGAAAATAACTTTATCCCGCATCCTCACTTAAAATCTGGAAGTTCCTAAACAAACAGCGTATTTTTTAAGCTCCTTTGCACATGCCTTGTGAGCAACAGCTCATTCAGCTTCAGCCAAAGATACTCTGAGAAACCAATATACGGCTTAAAAACCTGAGTCAAGACCAGAAGGAAAAACAAAGGGAAGGAAACGGTTTTAACAGATATTCCTAGCACTCCCGAGGAGAGGTAAGTAATGGGAAGTCATGCTTTGACTGGATTAATCATTACCTGTGACAGATCTGCATTCACATTCACATCCGCCCACGTGTCAGAAACATCCGAGTTTATCATCGTTGGCTTCACAGCAATTGTTGGCTTTGAGAAGGGAGAGGTATTTACACCTTCGTCTTCCAACGCGGGGCTCTCAGGCTTGGTCCTAACGCCATTCGGGAGCACGCCGCAAGCTCCCGCGTCTGGGGGTGTTCGCAGCCGATGGGAACTCTTTGGGTTGAAGCAGTTTTTGCAGGAGCCGGGCTTCCAAACGTGTTCCACAAAGTCACTGCACGCAGACATCTTCAAATCCTCGTGGGTCAGACCGAGAGCCCTCTGCGTCTTCTCCACTGTCCTCCGCTGCTCATTTTGCATTTGCTCTCCAGAGCCGCTCTTAAAGATTGCCTAGTTATCTGGAAAAGCACAACGCTGTCTGATTAGTTTGGTTATGCCCAAAAATGGGAAGATTTTTTAATAGGACAGGTGATAATTACACTTACTCTGCTTTCATCACAAAGGCTTATTGTTTACGAGGCTTTTTTCACAGCTTAGCTAAAGCCCACACAATCACTTAAAAAGCCTCAACTTCTAAGCATAGCTCCGTAATAGAGAAGACATCAAGCAAGCAGCATTCCTATGTGATTTCATTCCCTGTTTAATGAGCACGTATAACCAGCCTCGTGCAAGGTTTAGATCAAGGGCAGAGGAAAGAGGTCTTGGAAATTGCTGTTCACAGCCCCACGAGCGGAGCCAGGCAGGAAAAATTCCTTCTCCAAAGTGGCATCCTCTCGCTGGAAAATAAAAAAGCCCGGAGACACAAGGACCAGAACCAGCCCTTGGGTAACCAGGGGCCCCGCCGGCAGCAGCCTTCCTTCGCCCAGAAGCACCACTGTGATCGCTGCCGTGGTACACAAAGGCTTCTCTCCCCGCCAGAGCAAGGAGAAAGGCAATCGCCAAGGCTGGGGCTGGCACTGATTTGAGCAAGTGCCTGGCAGAAAAGCTCTTATCTGGTTTGCCAGGAGCCGCAAATAACAGTGTCAGCTGGCTGAAATGATTCATTGTCTGCAAGGGGAGAAACGTTTTGCTGTTGGATTCCTTACAGACAAGGATCCCTTCCCATCTTCCTTCCCCAGGAGGAAATGCCCCGGGAACAAGACATTCCTGCATTCCTGTGCCCCCCCTCCCCGCCCGGCCAGGGCCGATTGCACTCAGCCAGCAGCTACCTGGAGCGAACAACTTTGGAGATACTTCAGACGAGGACTCCCACAAAGCTCACTGGATTAGGGACGAGAAGATCAGAAAAAGCAACTAGAGGAGGAAAATTGCAGCCAGCCGCTATGGGGCCAGGGCACACAATGCCCCCTCCCCCCCCCCAACAGGGCTCCACAGAGCCCTTCCCCACCCACCCGACTTCAGGTCCTCATCTCCCGGCCTGCCGACCCCAACGCAAACTGAGGCTCCCTCCCCGAGGGTCTCCGAGCGAACGGGCACTTTTACACCCCAATCCTGGTGGCACACGAGCAAAATTTACCAGCCTGATCCTTCAGCGCTTCCTCCACGCAGGCATACCGCCATCCCACCGTAGCTACAGACCCCTTTGCACCTGCACGCACCTCTAAACCAGCCTGCGCTTCAGAAAAGCCTCAGAGGTGCCCTGGGCAGCCTCTCCGGCAGCCACCCCGCTGCACGGCGAGGAGAAAGAATACTAATAAAGAGCTCGGGTCGGACAAAGCGAAGGGGGGAGAGTCCCCGACCCCCGAGCATCACCTGAATCCAAATGCCACCTTTGGGGAAGGGAGGCTTTGATCGGCTAAAGCATTAGTACCTGCAGACTCGTTCTGCCCGGCAGGCTGATAAATTCTGATAAATCTGTTACATGAAAGAGCAGAAAAAAGGGGAATATCAATGGGATTCACAAATCAGATTGGTGCACGTTTCTCTCCTTCTAGGGAAGAGACTGTTCTAGACGGATTTTTTTCCCGTGGAGTTCATGGAGTCTGAATTAACCAAAGGACAGCAAATCACTCTTGGACATGCCTCAACACCTTCAACGAGATTAACATTATCTGCAGGGAAAAACATCTTTTTAAAATATTCTTTTCTTTGTTTCCTTTCAGATCTAGCAAGCAGTGTCCGGCATCACCCAAACTTGAACAAGTGTCCTGATGAGAGCCAGCAGAGAAAAAAGAAAAATCAAAGGGAGGAAAGCAGGGAGCGGAGCCAGAAAAAACTCTTCGCTTCTGGTTTAATAATCGGCGCTGCCAGCTGCCGTTTAAAGATCAGGGTTCCCCTT
>NW_009598009.1:0-530 GCF_000690535.1 Cariama cristata | reverse complement strand
ACGCGGGAGGAGGACAGCATGCTGCGCCAGGAGGTGCCCATGCCACCGTGGCACCTAAAGATGCCACGAACACCGTCGCTGCCATCCCTCTGGCCGGTTTCCTCCAGCTGATGCCATCTAACCGCGCCAGGACCCGGCGCAAAGCCGTACACTGCAGCCTCTCCCCCGCAGCCCCAAGGGCACTGGTGTCTCCTCTTCCCTCTTCCCAGCCACAGCACCACGCTCTTGCCAGGCACAACCGCCTTGCCAGCCCCAGCGTGCCGGCATCGAACACACACCTGCCCCCACGCCAGCATGCTGCAGCGAGGGCGGCAGCCGCGCCCCCCCGCAGGGTTATCCAGCCACGGGTTATCCCGGTGGCATGGCCAGCATTGCCTGGTGATGCCTGCTGGGCTCCGAGGAGGAGCTGATGGAAAGCCAGGGCTCCAGCTCGGTGCAAAAACTCCATCCTGCAGCACCGGCGCCTGCTTGGGGAGCACATGGAGCCCCACGGCCTCCGCCACGGCATCCCTGCACCGCAGCCACCCTCG
>NW_009598008.1:0-3219 GCF_000690535.1 Cariama cristata | reverse complement strand
TGCCGGGCGGCAGCCCGCTTCGCCGCTGGCCGCTGCTGCCGGCCCTTCTTTGCTTTGCTTTGCTTGACCAGGGCTTTTTCAGCGACCTGAGAACAGGGCATTCCAACTCCTGTCGAAAGCGTAATTGGAAGTCTCAAAAAGCAATTACACTAAAAGCACTCTGCAGTGAATCAACTAACTGCCCGCTCGCCCGCGAGCCTCTGGCCCCAGCCGCGGCACCGGCCGGTGGAGCTGTACTTCTGGGGCGTGCGCAGGGAGGGAGGCTCGACGCAGGGGAACAACACGGCAGCTTCCCCCCGGAAGGAAGGGGGGTGTGTTTGTCAGTTATCCCAAACGCTCCCCCTTCCTCCGGTCCTTCCACACCGTCCCACCGAGAAAGCAAAGAAGCAGTGGAGAGCAAGCCTCGCTGAGCCAGGGAAAAAGGATGTTCGTGTTTGTTTACAATTCGATTAAAATTTAAGATGTTGCAACCAATAAAGAGAAAAAACTACATTCTAGTTCTAGAAACCCCTAAATCTTATGTGACCTCTGCCTTGTGAGGCACAATAAAAATATAAATATCTACATGACAAGTTCCCTTTTTTCCCTTTGCTTCTGCACTGTTTGCAGCACAGCTGGGCTAATCTCATTTCCACTGCTCTGTATTCTGACCTCCTTAAGCAACCCCATGCGAGGATGTTAAAACACTCTAATCTATAAATAATGTATTCCCCTCATCCAGGAATGGATTACTGGGCCATAAAACTCACTGGAACACACCACACTGTCGCCAGTTTAACAAAATAATACTGAGAAAGACGTATCGGTAGAGAGTCATCCTCTTTCTTGCCAAATTCTTTTAAAGATCTGACGCCACCACTACTTTTGCATTGGATTTTTCTTTTTTAATAAGTTGTTTAGGAGCTGGTATTTTATTCCAGTGAACTCATTTTTCCCCCCACCAAAGACCCTCTATCTTTTTTGCTCTATTAATCTTGTCAGCATGGCAAAAGACCAGCATCAGCTAACTAGAGAGGCAAAGAGAAGGGGGAGCAATAAAGGGCTCGCTGCTGCCTACGCCACGGGGCCTCGACACACACGGTGAGGCCAGCCTTTAGACCCCAGACGACCTGTCGCCCCAGGGGGGAGCTCCCATTTCTGCCCCCTCCATCCTCCTGCCCCGGCTTCTGGCGGGAGGATGCCCGGGCATTCACGGGACCCTGCGCTGGGCCAGTTCAGGTCACTGATCCTGCAGGGAACTATCCGTATTTTCCTCAGGGTTCATTGTCAAACGGCCGCTACCTACAACTCCAGCCATAATGTGTAACTTCATCTAAAGATAAAGGACTCTGCTCCAAAGACTGACGTCTAATAGGTTTGCTCCCACTGCTGCAATGGTGCAAAAGCAACGCCTCTCCTCGCCGCCGATGCCAGCGGGAATCCTACCGCTGATTTCCCAGAGCAAAAGCATAAAGCTCAAGCAAATGCTTAAATGATGCAAATCTGTGGTTCGGCAGATTTTTTCCAAACAGGCATTCTGGAAAAATAAAGTGTTTCTGCCTCAAAACAAGTTGGGACCCCCTTAAAAACAGACACGCACCCTTTAAAGAGCGAGTTCCCCCAGGAAGTGTAACCAGATGTGCCACGCTTGAGCACTTGATTCCTTAGCTCTATTTGCTGTGATTAACGCAGCGATTTTTCACACATGTGTTACAATGCACAGATCACTCTTAACTCCGAAAGGATTGGGGAAAAACAAGCAACCCACCGACACCCACAAAACCTGCTTCCTTCGTTCCACTGCACTAATCACATGTGAGAATTTAAATCACTCCTGCAGTACGAAAACGCCATCAAAGGCATTAACAGCCGCCTTGACAATGGGTTTCTGGTATATGAAACAAAACGACAAAAGCACTAACGTTTCCAACAGCTACAGCGTGACTTAATTCGCCCCAAAAGGTACGCGTTATACTTTGCACAGGAGGATTACTCATGGCTGATGGGTCGCAGCGCAGCTCTGAATCAGGTCTGAACGCTGCCCGTCGGAAAGCAAGCCCGTGCCCCTCGGGAAGCAGAAGCCATACCCGACATTTCTACGGCAGCCCTGAGGACAGCGGGCCGGGCTGGCGAGGCGGGGGAGGGCGGGGAGGGGGGCCCCCGCTGCTGCGGGAAGAGCAGGGCCGGGAGACAACGCTGCCCGCTTCGTTATTAGCCCTCACGCTTAGTCACAGTAACTGGGGGGCCAGGGCTCTGTACTCACATTTCCTGTCACCAACCCAAGAATTGGGCAATTTAGATTTAAAGATAGTAACCGGTATATAAAATAACTCGGTAAGTGATCGCCGAAGTAACTAGGACAAAAACGAGCAACTCGATACGGCAAAGCTTGCCCCAGCCCTGCTCCTGCAGCGCTGTCGGCTCTGCGGCGAGCGCGAGACCCCCCCACGCCCAGCCTGCCCACCCGTACTGAAACGGGCGGCAGCTCGGCCCTTCGCGACGTTTCGGCTCTCCCCACCTCACAGAAACACCTAACTGAGCTCAATTCAAGTTGAAACCTTTCACGGGGCTCATTTTCAACAATTAAAGAGCATGGCAACCTGTAATTACTGAAAATAAAGCCAGACAGCTGGGGAAGGGAAGCATCTTTAACAAGTAACACGACACTACATTTTCTCTCGTAGGGAATTTAGAGCTAACTCTTAAGTCCCCAGCTCCCGCTCAGTCAGTTTGAGCTCTCGGTGTCTGCAAGGAACCCGGTGGGCTTCCGCTACCTGCGAGCAGTGCAAACCCTGGCAAAGCGAACAACACTTGACGACCTGATTAAACGCGACTTAGAGAAAGCAACACCTCCATCCACGCTGGGGAAAGACAGAAGTCCGGAGAGGAAAGCCTTACGGGGCTTCCAGGACACAGGGCGCCTCAGACAACACGACGACGCTACGCCCCACAAACACGTTTTCCCGGCTTCAGCTGCTCTCGTTCCCCCAGCCCGGCACACGCAACGCAAGCAAAAGTTCTCGTTGTTCGTGAAGCAGCTTACCGCTCATCATCAACAGCACAAACATCTTTGCCTCTTGTATTTCCCAAGCCCCAGCTGCCGGTAACAGAAAGGAGGAAGCGCCAGCGTTTCATTCCCCTTCTGCTTCAGAGTGGGTGTAACTCGTTAAGTTTCATGCTAAGATGAGATGGGTCAATTGGGTGTGTTTGAAGGTTTGGGGTTTTGCCATCCCTCCCTCC
>NW_009598007.1:0-4035 GCF_000690535.1 Cariama cristata | reverse complement strand
CAGATTTAATTCTATCAGGGCTTCAGCTTCCGTAACCTGATCCCTGGCTGCTCGGACAATTTCTCTGTATTCCTGCCAGGCTACCTGTCCTTGCTTCCACCCTCTGTAGGCTTCCTTTTAGTGTTTGAGTTTGTCCAGGAGCTCCTTGTTCATCCATACAGGCCTCCTGGCCTTTTTACCTGACTTCCTCTTTGTTGGGATGCATCATTCCTGAGCTTGGAGGAGGTGATCCTTGAACATTAACCAACTTTCTTGGGCCCCTCTTCCCTCCCAGGCTTTATCCCATGGTACTCTACCGTGGAGCTCCCCGAAGAGGCCCAAGTCTGCTCACCTGAAGCCCAGGGCAGTGAGCTTGCTGTGTGTTCTCCTCTCTGCCCTAAGGATCTTGAACTCCACCACTTCATGGTTACTGCAGCCAAGCATGCCGTTGAGCTTCACATTCCCCACCAGCCCCTCCTTGTTGCTGAGAACATCTTTCCATATGACTTTGCATTGTCCATTGTTTTGAGCTATACCTCAGTGGCCTAAGTTCTTTTTCCTTTAAGTTAAGAGCAGAAGTGAAGATTTGGGAATAACATAATGACACAACTGAGATTTCTTTCAGAAGTGCCTCTGCCCCAGTAACTGACATAAAACAATGTAGACTTTTAGAATAATTTAGAGAAATACCTCTAATCAAATGACTGTCTTCAACATCTGATGTGACATTAACAAAATTTGATATCTCTAAAGAGAAAATAGTCATATTCTCTTCTAGTATAAGTCCACATGTATATGTATTTGTGTCCACATGGATTTCAAGCCATTATCCTCCAGACCCAATGTATAGAATATCTATCTTGAAGAAGCCTAGCCTCTATATAAAAATTCGTCTAAATAAATGCTTTCATTAACTTTATTGTCACATTTCTTAAGAGACAACATGAGAAAATTTGATGTTTACAGTTTGTAAGGAGAAAGACAATTGATACGTGTGGTGTTTGAAAAACTTAAGATTAATAGAAATGCTTATTTCGTAGCCATGTTAGAAGAAAAAAAATAATTCTATGTTTTTCTTTGCTGCATTGCATTTCAGAAGGCAGTTTGATTTAGAAGGGTACTTTTCTACTGCCTTTAGAAATAGCTATTAGGTAGCAAAATAAGGTACATTAGATAGTATAAATTAGATTTGTTTTAGAAGACTAGAAACTAGTTAGACCTCAAGTATTGTTGCTTGTCACAAATTCTCAGAGGTTATATGTGAGACAATGTGATATGCTTAAAGAAGTTAATACTTACTGGCCTGAAGGACTTTATTTTTATTTCCAAGGAGTGCAAATAAACCTGCTTGTTAGGGCAGAAATTTAAAGGTCAGTCCTCAGATGTCATAAATCATAGATCCAGGAAGAAATAGATTAAGGAAGCCCAAAATACTGGGTCAGCATCAGCAACACAGCAGTGTTGCTTTAATTCTGTAACAAAGAACTGATTCCAGTTACTATTCTGTTCCTCAGGGAGTAATTTAATTCTAGTTCAGCTCTCAAGGAAAACATTATATAAGTTATAACTCTAGAATTTTATTCAGTTTTGGTTCTTACTCTTATGGATCCATATTAATTTCAGTCCTTCCTCTGGTTAAACAGTGTGTTTCATTTTGTTGTTGTCAAGAGACAAGTTGGTGTTTCTTAATTTATTTTTAAATCAGTACAGATTAACTTTATTTAAATGCATGTATAATTAATAAGTGCCTGTTTATGCAATTTTAATATTATGAGCTCACAGGACTGCATGAATTTTGAGAGGTCATTTAGCCTATGATCAACAGGGATCCATATTTGTGTCACTCCTAATATGTATTTCCATATGTTTCCAGTTTTGGAGATTGGCGATTTCCAGAGCAATCTCATTCAGTGCTCCACTGCCTCTGCAAAAGTTAAATTTTTTCTAATACCTAATCTGAATCTTGGCTGCTGCGATGCAAAAGTGTTATCCCTGATTCTCTCTGCCGGAGGCATGAAGAACAACTCTCTTTAGGAAAAAAAAAAGTATGTATGCATTTTGTATATCATGAATATCATCTTGCAGTTGTCTCTTGCCTGTAGCCTTCCCTACCTCAGGCTAAGTAACCTAGGTCATTCAGTTGTTCCTGAGAGGACTTGCTAATAGACCTCTCATGCTTTTTTTCCTCTGGCTTTGTTGCATTTGACAGGGACTTTCTTGAAGTATGATGCCCAAAATTAGAGACAAGGCTGGAACTGTGGCTTTACAAGGGCTAGACAAAGTAGAATTTGTTTTATAGACTGTAAAGCAGAGTAATTAAGCTCAGCTCTGGTTTTCGTCCGATTCCATTTATCAGTGTTTTATTCTCTACAAAGGTTACCATTTTCATCCCAATCTAAGAAATATACTTTGCATCCCCTTGTTCCCACTGAGAAAATTCTTCCTTGTTACTTTCATTAATAGGTTCTTCCCAGTGGCATCTAGTCACAGAACAACAACATGTCAAAGGCACAGACTGAAACACAGGAAGTTCTGTCTGAATGTGAATCCCCCTTTTTTTTTCTCTTGTGAGGGTGACTGAACGCTGGATCAGGTTTCCCAGAGAGGCTGTGGAGTCTCCATCTTTGGAGACAGTTAAAACCCAACTGGACACAGCCCCAAGCAACCTGCTCTACCTGACCCTGCTTTGAGCAGGGGAGTTGGACTAGACAATCTCCAGAGGCCCTGTGCAAACTATTCTGTGATTCTGTGAAAATAATACCAAAGAATGGGTTATACATACAGGACTGTCCTTCTTAGCAGAATTAGAAGAAACAAAATTCTCTGTTGCTGAAATCTCTCAGACTTTTCAGTCATAGAGAGAGTGTAAAGTATGTTGTTTTCCTTAGTTTTCTAAATCTAAAATTTATACATGTCTAAGTATAAAGTTTAAAGTAAATCCTTATGTGATTGTGTCAACCAGTTTACAAAAATGATTAGCAAGCTCAAATATGTTTAATTAAGTGGTATGTATTTTTAATGTGAATAAGGAAAGTTAAGTTTAAATTTGGAAACATGTGGGCTTATCAGATACACTGTTGAATAAGGAAAAAAGGCATGCTGGTTTTTAGTGTTTTAACAACCAGTAGACAGTTGTTCATCTTTCCAAGCATAACCCTTTTACTCACTTTTAAATAGGCACTCAGAACATATTTTTGTCTTTTGGTGTATGACCCATATCTATTGTCCATCATATTAAATGACATAAAATGCTCATTTCTAAAGAAAAAGTAATCACTGACACACTAACTGCTCCCTTGAATGTGATTCTTCACGTGAAATTATGCTTACTCTCATTTCATGAAAGACCATTATACAGTTATTACAGTACCCTGATAATGTGCTCTCTTCAGAACAAAACCATGATTATAGCTGTATGTGTGGCCGTGTGTGACTGTGAGTTGTTAGAGTGAAGCTTAGAGAAAGACAAGCAAGAATTTTTTTTTCCTAATGTAGACCATTAAGATTTCCAGTCCTCCAAACTGGGAACTAATCACTGCACTTCCATCACTACTTTGATAATTTTGGATTTGCTATGTTTTACTTTCAAAAGTAGTGATCTTATTTGGGTTGAAACCCAAATAAAACAGAATGAGATTTTCCACTGACCTTGAAAGATGTACTTATTGGACTGATTTCTAATTTGTACTCTTTGCTGGATGTCACCATTTTAAGGCTGGGCTGATGCTTAAAGCGGGTGGCAGATGCTCTCTATTGACCCTTTCCTTTCTCAGGAGGGGAAAGAGAGGAGAAAAGTGAGAGAGACTAATGGGTTGGAAAGTTAAAACAAACTTTAATAAAACAATAACAGTGAAAAAAGAGTATAAATAATATTAAAACTAATACTAATAATGGAAATACACAAAACCGATACTGCTCTTCCTGATGACGACCACGGGACCGCGTGCCACACTGCAGCAGCTTACACTGCTCACAGGGCAGGGCAGGCATCCGGATGTCCCGGAACTCAACTCCACAGCAGGCGGGAACCGGATTGAGGGGTGGACGGTCAGGGTC
>NW_009598006.1:0-213 GCF_000690535.1 Cariama cristata | reverse complement strand
ACACAAAACAAACATATTTTCCCGTGGGAAACGCTCCAAACACAGTTTCCACGCCACGGGTGCGGTTGCGAAGAGGTGGGTGTAGGGGTACAGAGGAAAATAAAGACTCGGGGGTGGAATTAAAAAGAAAAAATAAAGGAAAACGACGGCGCTCTCCCCGTCGGGGAATCGAACCCCGGTCTCCCGCGTGACAGGCGGGGGCAATCCCCACTA
>NW_009598005.1:72775-87692 GCF_000690535.1 Cariama cristata | reverse complement strand
AGGGCCAGAGGAGCATGCCAAATCCCACAGAACTCATCAACGAAGCATTACCCAGGCCAAAAGGCAATAAACACACTGAGACACCCAAGCATAGGGAGAGACAGGGAGCGCATCCAACGCCCCCACCCCAGCGCAAGCAGCTGGGGAGGCTGCTGTGGGCAGAGGCCAAGCCAGCTGTGTGCCAGCTGCCATCAGCGTGCTCAGGTCAGGGTACGCCAGGGAGAGTCACTGAGGTGCAGAAGGCACATGCTCCATCCACCATTAGGATTGAGTGCAGAAAAATATCAATCTATCTCAAGAGGCTCGGGCCAAAAAAGAGGTGTGTGGAGCCAGGAAGTGTTGGGCTGGAAGTGAGATGCAGCTTTAAGAACAGTATGAACACCCTGTCATCTACCCAAACAGGGACACATGGCTGTGGTTGGGAGAAGCCTGTGCGTAATTAATTCAGGATGTGCTTGTTGAAAGATGCACAAGTGCTGCTACAGTGCTGCAATTAAAGCAAATATCAGTCAAGGATTAAGGGCTAATGCTCTCTTATTTAGCTGGCGTATTAGGAACACACACAACCTGTGCAGTGCCCGTAATAGCTTACCTGATGAAAATAGCAGCTTTACCTATTGAAGGAGCTTAGTAAAAATAAATGTGAGGGAGGGTGTGTAAGAGCCAAGCTGGATGGGGAGGCAGAGGAAAAGGCCTCGTATTACGAGGCCCTCAATAAAGACTATAAATAAGCAAGACTTATGGAGAACAACCACCTCTATTTTGGTTGCAGAACATGAATGGACACAGACAGGCAACAGGGCTGCAGGGTTTTGTGGTTTGTGTGGGTATTTCTTGAGAAAACATATGGGAATAGTATAGAAACATAAAAGAGAGTGCGTGTATGCGCATGCACCTACAAACACATATGTACTTACAAATATAATTACATAGACTGTGTGCATATATTATATTCTATGTAAGTGTAAAGATGTATATGCATGTCTAGATAACTACATATTTATTATATATGTATGACCAATATGTTATTAATAGTCTTACATCATGTGTCATAATGAAAGAGCTACTGAAAATCCACACATAAAATAATTGTGTAAAAATGAGGCCATGCTCCTTTCATCTTTGACTGATATCCTGCATGAAGCAGTTCTTCTCATGCTGGTCAGACATGCTTAGACACATAGCATGATTAAGATTACTTGGTTATTGCCACAACAATAACTGTGATGCTGTAAAAGGGCTGAGAGTTGGTATGGTGACTGATGGCCTAAAGACCTGTGTAACAACTAGAATAGCAGAATATACATTTTTAATGAAAAATAAAAAGAAGAAAAAGATTTCCTTACCGTTAAATGCCCTTAAAAGTTTGAGTGCATAGGTCCACCAGACAGCTGGGGAAGGGCTGGCTTGCACAAAGCAGGTCAGGGTGACATTGAGCCCCACGGGGACCGTCAGGTTGGTGTCAAGGGCTGAGGTCAGGGGCTTCATGCAGCTGTTGAGCTCCACTTCATGAAAAAACTTCCCTGCTCTGAATTTCGGGCTTGAGCAAGTTAAGTAGGAATTCATCAGAATAATAGGTGGGCCGACTGACTTGATAAACTGGACAAATCCCCGCAGACGACAGTCGCAAATCCAGGGGTTGTCATGAAGGGCCAGGACAGCATTGGCAATAGCTTCTCTCTGCCCATCCGCCCTCTGGCTTCTCTGGTAGACAGGCCAGTTGTAGAAGACATCCCTGGATATGACAGTAAGCTGATTTGAGGATAGATCTAAATAGGTCAGGTTGGGCAGATAGCGGAGTGCGTGTTCTGGAAGGACATCCAGCCGGTTGTGCTTCAGATCCAGGATTTTCAGAGCTGGGGTGTCTTGAAATGCTGTCCATGGCACCGAACTTAATTTGTTCCCTTGCAAGCGCAGCTCCTTGAGAGCCAGCAAATATTCAAGGCTCTTGATGTGCATCACCGTGATGTTATTAAAATTGAGCCAGAGATACTCCAAGGCACTAATGTTCTCAAAAGAACCACGAGGCAATTCTGTTAGGTGAGAATTTTCTATTCTAATTTTCCGGATGTCCTGAGGGATGTTTGCAGGGATCTGCCTCAGCAATGCAGACATGCAGAGCAAGCTCCTAAGGAGGAAACCAGAAAATTCTCCAGGTCACACACCATGTTTGTGGCTAACAAACCAGTTCCGTCTACAAGTACTTAAATAAATATAAGGTATTGTATATAGGGCATGCATAAGCCACACATAGATCCTTCCCTGGGTTTTACACCCATTTTTCCCACAAAGAATACAATTAAGTCATAAACATTGCTACATATGCAACCACATATCTCAGGGAAATAAGAGCAAGCTCAGTCTATGCTCAAGCTAGTACTATTCGCAGTTGTTAGAGGAGGCATACCATGCGACCATCTGCTTGATTTTGGTGCTCACATCAGCAGCAGCTATATATTGGGACTCTCCAAGCTGTTTCTCTGGTGCTAAGACAAAGGTAACTAGCATTCTTACCTTCCAAAGCTGTCTTGAGAACAAGCGCATCCTGTGACACAAGACGAAACAGATGGATTTATCTTGTGGAAGACCAGAAGAAGAAGAAAAATATGACAAATAGGGTCCATATTCTCCTTTAAGAAAGCACTGTGCAGGGTTTGCACCAAACATGCCAACAGCCTCCAAGAAGCAAATCCTATTAGCTGTAATCTTCCTTGACGCAGAAATAAATCTTACTGGGGACCCAACCCTAAAGAAGACCTGTAGTGTGGTTCATAGCCTGTGTCGAGGTGCTAAAAATCATCTCCGGGACCACTCATGGCATTTATTCTTTAGCTGCGGGGATTCTGACAGACATTTTTTATTTGGTTGGTAATATGAAGATGGAACCAAACCCATTTCTATTCCCAAGCCCTTACAAGTAGTTAACCAGGCCTAGTTACTTTTTTTTTTTTGGTTTTAATTTCAAGGGGTCTGTGGCAATGTCCTATATTTTAATGGCATTTATCAAGGCAGAAACCACGGTAAGGGCCATACTTCACAGCTGTCATTTGTCAGTGCATAGTTCCGTATTGCACAGGCCATCAGGTCCCAAGCCCTGCCCACAGCTCCAGGCCAGGTGTACGATTGCACATAGTGAGTGCAAAACCTGTGCCCCCAAACTTAGCTGCTCTGTCATGGAAACATGGCACTATTTTTCCTCTAAAACAACATCACACACACACACAATCTCCGTTCTTACACATTGGTAATGAAAACAGCAATGTAGCCAGTCTGTGGGCCTCTCTGAGAAGAGTAATTTAGAAGTTAATCTCTAATGTATAAATGTAAAGTTTCAGTGCTATTCTCTGGCTTCCCCATAAGACGTGTGTGTCACCTTGAAAAATTAAATAATTCTATGAGAAGGGATATGCAGTAACCAAATTTATTTATCTGTTGTTAATCCAAAATAGCAGGTTTTGGTTATAATTTCCAAGCAGCGCTGCGTTCTCCTGGGGCCATCTAGTGTGTATGGGCTTCGTTACAGCCCGCAGCAGGCAGCGTGCTGCTGGAAAAGGGCTTCACCTCACTGCCAGTACGTGTGAAGCTGGGTCACAAATCAAGATTAGCCTGAACCTACTTAACCTCTAACCTATGGGACAAGGATAGAAAAATATTTATAGTGTGATGGCTTAGATCTATACATGGCTGTTGGGGTGTGTGCAATAGCATAGCTGCTGTAAGCCTACAGAAGACATAGGATTGATTCTGCAGCCTTTAAATTGACAGGTGCTTTGATTTCAAGGCGAATCAGCCAAATGAACTGGTGGGGAAAGCGCTGGGGACTGTTGCAGTGCTTTGTGATTGCCTCCCGTGTACAAGCATCAGGCTGAGCGTGGTGGGCCTCGGGCTGCTGTTGCTCGCTATGCCCAGCATCTAGCCACAAGCGTATGGGATTTTATTTTTTTTTTTAATTACTTTTTTCTAAAATGAAATGTTCCTTATTCGTCCATGGTGTGGTACTTGATATTTCAACAACTGCCCTACATTTTAACATGTCAGTAAGCCATGAGTGAAGGGGAAAAGCTGCTGGGCTGTAGCATAAATCCCTCACCTGGCTGTGGTGGCCCCCGGGGACATTTCTTGGTGAAGCTGTTGCTGCTGCCGTGAGAGCAGCACCAGTGCAGAGCCCATGAGCTGAGGCAGACACTCCTTATGCACTTTCAGTGTAGCTTAAACAGAAAAGGGGGCACCCGTCAGTGGGGCTGACTGGCTAAACTGGGAGTGCTGTAGGAGCGACACGGGCCGCTGCGATGGGAGGATGTGTCCTTCCCGGTCACCCACCAGCTGCTGAAGTAGAGGGCCTCAGCAATTCCATGCCCACCCTACATGGATGTGAGTCTCTGGGGAGACAAACGCCACACTCACCAGTGCCTTTAGTCCTCTTCTGTAGTCTGCCATAGAAATATTCCCTAATAAAACAACATCATTATTATTTTATTGTAATAATAAGTTTATAATTTTACACTTTATTGTAACTGGTAATAACAACAGTAGTAAACTACATACAATGTAGTTAGGCAATAGCTGGGAGTCAGGAGCAAACCTGGAGTTTGCCTGAGTGTGAGCTGCAGGGGCTGGGAGAAAAAAGCTTTCAGCAGAGATAGAAGAAAACCAGTGTCTTGATGGCACTCAGTGACAGACGTGATGGCACACCTTCCATGATGGGATAAATGGCTGAAGTCCACCCAGCTCACTGGCTTGTCCAGTCATGCTGGCCAGGTAGTCACAAGGTGATGGCGATGCCCATCGGTGCATGGGCTTCATGAGGGAAATGCAATAGAAAACTACCCACTTTATGAGCTGCACACGTACCACCAGTGAGGCTGCTGGGCTGGGATGGTTTGGTTGTCTCCAGCACCAGACAGGCCAGCAGGAGGGAGGCACAGCTTTTAAGGCCCGACCTTGTAAAAAAAACCTCCTTGGCTCGCATGGGAGGTACTGCCTTTACCACTTTCACATCCCTCCTCCATGGCCGGCAGGGAGGGTCTTAAAGTACATGGCAGCTAAGTCACATCATCAAAAAAAATAAAAATCTTTCATTACAAGTGTTATTTAGTAACAGATTTACATATGGACTAAAAACTATTAGTGAGTCCCTCCCCTCCATGTACCTGTTTGGGCACAGTACAGGTGCATAATGCCCAATGTCCTTGGATGCAGCAAGTAAAATTTCATCCAGATGTGTCTGTTAGAAATATATTAGTTTAAATAAATGAGTTGATTAACAGAAAAAAAAAAATAATTGCAGTTGTTTTCTTTCTCCCACCTGAGCTCTCCTCCCAGTTCCACCTACCTTCCACAAGGCTGGAAAATGGCCTTTCAAAGAGTGGTGTCAGTCAGTACCATGGGCCAATGCTCCAGCTGTTTTCAGGCTGACATTTATTTTCTGCTTGAGAGGCCATTTCTCTAAATATTCCCAAACCCCAAGCATACACAGAAGGTTCAGCATTAACTTGAGAAACTAGTCATGAATTGCTTATCAAAATCAGATGAATTAGTGGGTAACCAGTTTACCCACTCTCGGGGGGGGAGGGGAGGGGAAGAAAAGAAAGAAGAAAAAAAAAAAGGAAAGGCAAAAAAAATTCCCCAAACAGTATTAGCTGCAGCCATTACATTTATGTTCCCTACTGGAGTGTGATTTTGTTGCCTTTTTAATTCAGCCCAGTTTATGCCTGCCTGTAAATTTAATGGTCACTTTTGTGACAGCAGATGTCCACTCAGTTCAGCTGCACTTTAATGTCATGTGGCATCCTGGCCGAAGCCAAACTGCAGAACACGCTGTCTAAAACCCAAGCTGTCAAAATAAATCTCTATAGAGGCATTGTCTGCTAATCTATGGGAAGTGGAGTTTAAGAGACTGAGCTGATTGCCAAAGCAAACCCCGAAAGGACGCCCACTGCGTGCTCCCAGCAATGGTGGGGGAGTCAAACTCCATCTTGGAACGACAGGCACCCACAGGTCTGTAAGAACTCAAGTCCAGGCTGATGCTTTACAATTACAGTCCCTCTGCCAGGGTTATCAGTGTTAGAAATCCCTGCTGGGGAGGACATAAGAGGTGAAGGCTGCAGTTGGGTATTTCAGATATCGTGCATATGACACCAAATGATACAGGCTTGAAAAAGCAGCTTTGAAAAAGAGGAAGGTGACATAAAAAGAGGTAAATAAGCCTTTTCTTTCACAAGCCTTCAACAACAGCAGCAGCTGTACAAACTTGCCAGTCTTCCCTCAGTTTTTTTGAGTAACCCAACACCCCTGGCAGGGTCCCCTGGGGCACCGCAGCTCCGGCTCCACCCTAGCAAGTCCCACAGAGAGCTGGCAAAGGGGCACAACCCATGCCCTTTCACCCTCCAGAGGAAAGGAAAAGCTTCGTCTCTCACTCAGGGCACCCACCTCAGGGCAGGAGCAGAGTCTGTCTCCCATGCCGAAACCAGGCACCAAGGGCCAACACACTCCCGTGGGGTGTGACTGTGGGTGCAGCAGCCCCACGTCACTGCCAGCAGCTTCTGGCTCTTGGGAAACACAGGCACCACTCCCAGGCTCACTGCTGCCTCCGAGAAGGTCCTGGTCCTGCTCTCTGGGGTGTACATACTTACTGATCATCACTTGGAGCCTTTGCTGGCAATTGCTAAATTCTTTCTTTTTAATTCTGATTAATAGGAAAGTAAAATGGGGGACAATTCTTTTGCTCTGTTTTGGGCAACAGTTTGCGTCTTCTGGTCATGGACTGTAAAGCTGGTGAAGCTCCCACTAAGCCGCAGTACTGCAGCACTGACTACTGACTAAATACATCCTGAAACTTTCCAGACATTCCCAAAAGACTTCTGACATTGAGGGCCTTTGATGTCAGCTTCTTCAGGAGCTTTTTAACCTTTAGATTTTATTTTACCATTGGAATGCTTTCAAAGTCATTCTTCAATGGCTGTTAATTTTTTAAAATATCTTGAAAAATGTTTTACTCTCCTTCTTGACATTTCTGTGTTCTTAATTTTTTTCCACAAATTTATATATGCACACAGGCACATTCTTGTGTCATACTTTTTTTTTTAATCATTTGAAGACTTTTTAGTCTATTCTTTCTGGGCACACAGAAATAAATGTGAAAGTGACCACACAACACAGTTATAGCCTTCCAACAGGCTTAAATTACATTGTGGAAATAAGAGGTTTGTCAGCCTGAACATTATTTTGCATTTGTGGAATTTTTATATGTATGTGGCATTAAAACTATTTGCAGAGACTTTATAATTCAGACCCAATATTAGCGTTTGTCTGGATCTACTTACCAGATAATCTGGACACTTTTGAAGGTGTTTGCAAAAACATATTTCAAAGCCTCAACGTGTTTTTTTAACCTTTCTTCTTGCACTTCAACTACTTGCAGTACTCCTTTTTAATCACTTTGGGCACACTATTTCATTTCTATTCTGCTCGTTTCCCTCATTTTGATAGCTGCTTTTCTCCAGATCCTTTTAAGAAAAAGAAAAAAAAAAATAACAAATTTTCAGTACAGAGCTATTTGGATTCATTTTTAAAACATGATTACCTTCTTTTTTAAACCTTAGCTTTAATTTTTCAATTTTTACACTACTCTGATTTCCAAAATAAGTATAAAGATACTGTGGAAGAAGGAGTTTCTCTTTGTTATCCATCACACGAAGTGCCCATCAAGGAGTGGCTGGTACCACTTTCCAAAGCGCTCAGCCCAGGCAGCCAGTGCAAACCTCCTGCCTAACACAGGTGGACAGTTACCTTATTCCTAAGTATTACTGAAGTGCTCCAACACTCAACTGAGAAGAAATTTTTAAATGGTTTAATAGTAAAAGTAGGGAACGTTGTACTCCAAGAGATTCCAAAATATATTGCTTGACAGTGCCAAAATATTTGAAATAGATCCCAAAAAGCAACAAATTGGTCAAATGCTGACATCAAGAAATTATTAACAGAGGAAATATTTTCCAAGAAAAAGAAAACCAAATGGAACAAAGTGTCAAAAAATATATATATTTAAAATGCTACTAATGCAGTAATTCCAAAAGGTGTTTGCTTCAGTTCTTACAGCACATGTCTGTCTGAGGATTGACTTTAACCAAATAAGATATCGTTTCCAGGGATGAATATTCTCCTTGCCCGAACTCTGAGTCAGCTCCATTTACATGTCTTATGACCAGAGAGGGAAGCTTGCCTGAGCTAACTCTGCTGAAACTAGGTGCCTAATGCACCTTCAGCTGAAACAACAACAACAAAATCCAGTGAGGTATTTACCTTTACATGCCTCATACCACTGAAAATCTGACCGAGAGCCTTGAAGTCACATTCAGCAGAAAATCAGTTTACTTACTGATTGGAAATTTTACCTGCAGTTTAGCAAGTATAGGCTTTCTCTTCTGACCGACACCAGACGACACAGAGCTTATACAATTTTCTATCTATTGCCTATCATCTTGTGTGAATTACCAGTGCAGTAGAAAGAGAGGCTTGTTTTGGAGCAGCAGCAGTTGAGATGCTAAACTGTGATGCCTCACCTGTGAGACAGTGAGAATAGCCATAGGAAACAGAAAAGAAAAATCATGTTTGTTCTACTTGGGATCACTATTTATTCAAAGTGCAAAAAATATCCAGTAGAGTCTGTAAGACTTAACACATCCACAGTGAATGTCACAGGATGACCTCTCCATCCTCCCCTCCTCGCGAGCAAAGAGCGACAGCGCTGGCCCAGCCGCTGCCTCTCCCATTGCCGACTCACAGACCAAGTGTCAGGGCATGCCCCGATGGAGCAGGTGAGAGCTGCTCCTCGCCAGGGCTGGATGTGGCAAATTACCCAGCTCGTACCTCCAGGCACCCAAAAGGTAAATACCTCTCCTTTCCAGTCAGCTCCTGCAAACCTGAGTTACAGGAGAGTCTGTGGCTAGTAGGTCCACCCCGTTCACCGCAGAAGAACTTTAGGACAGCCTTGATTCTTCACGGCCAGCTTATCCATCCAGGGCCATGTCAGGCTGATTTCTGCACAGCCCAGTGCTGCTGCTGCTGCTATGAGCAGGAATCAGGCTCAAGAATACAGCAATCCTTGCAACTCATCCCAAAAACTGCTACTGGAAGAATGTATTTGTTCTACCTTGGAGAAAGAAGGTAGAAAATCTAAAAATCTAAAAATCATCCTGGGAAACGCAACTGTAGGAATAAGTAATAGATCTATTACATACTATGTATTTCATCAATTAATTGTTGTA
The DNA here is from genome assembly GCF_000690535.1 of Cariama cristata. NCBI lineage: Eukaryota > Metazoa > Chordata > Aves > Cariamiformes > Cariamidae > Cariama > Cariama cristata. The sequence goes on along the minus strand of NW_009598005.1, from coordinate 78,426 downwards.
TTAAAATACATAATTTTGCAAAACATTATTTGTAAACCTATAAATCTATACAGTCCAGTGACAGAAATAGCATGCATTATTTTATACAGGGATTGACAAATTCTCCCAATACAAGTTCTTTATCATTAATGTAAGGAATACAGGGACCCCTATCAGAAACTGCTGTAATGTATTCCCTGTTGGTAGTATTTATGTTGAGATCAAATTACTTGCTTTTTCCATTCGGCCAAGTAATCTGACATAACTGAAACCCTTCTGTACAAGGAGGACTTGCAAAATCTATACAGGTCTCCCTTCCAAACAGTGAATTTTGTTAACCCACACTGTACATACACATCCAGAATGTGAGTGGAGATCCTTCTAATACATTTACAAATACACATTTCAAAACAATTTCAAAACAATTCAGCAAGGTTTATCAGTTATCATTTCAACTTGGCTGGATCTCTCCCGTTCAACATTTGGCAGAACATATATAATTTTATTAATGAAGAGTATTTATTACAAAGAGCAAAACTTTATATACAGTATTACTACATGGGGGACTGGAGTGGAAAATTACACAGCTGGGAAGTGCTTTGTGATAAGTACTCAGATCCAAATTCCAGTGGAGCTGCCAGACTTAAATAACTGATTAGCTCACCCTGGCTATGAAAATATGTTTAGATGAATATTAGACAGTTTTCTTCAGGGTTCTTGAACTTGTAAAATGTTTGAAACCCAAAAGTCCGCACTGAGCCTCTGCCACCACTGATGCCATGGTGGAAGTACGGCTGATGTGTGCCTGGCCAGCGGTCTACCACTGCATCACATACCCCTGCTCTGCACGGAGCAAGGTATTGTCATGACCAAAGCACAAGTGCCTCGCTGAGCCCCCTGGTCTTCACCACCAGTTTTGTCAGGAGAGTTGGCAGCAATGACAGGGCTAGTCTGGGAGATTTTTGCAGAACTGTCTAATGTAGGTTTTTCAGTATTATTACAAAGCATTACAACACCACACACAATGTGCAGAGTAGGCTATTGTATGATTTTTAACTAGCACACCTGATCTAAAACCTACTCTACTAATTACAATACAGCTAGAAAATGCCAGCTAGGACTGATACTGAAAGACCTGTCCAGTACTGTTGTTCAAGAAAATCTTAAGAAAGTGTTTAGGGCCAAAATGCAATCACAAAATGCTCTCTATTGTGTATTCTTAGGAGTGGATTGGGCTTTGTCTCTTGATTCCTATCTCCTTTGCACATTTCTCTGAATTCAGAGCATAGAGCTGTTATGATGTTGGACATGACAGAAAGGGTTGCTGTACATCTGTGTTTAGTGATCTATTAAACATCAAGCTGCATGTTTCATGCAAACATGGGGGATGTAAAAGGTGAGACTCTCAATCTTCACCTGCATAGGTACTTATATTAAAATTACTAAGCACTCCCCTGTTTGTCAACCAAAAGAACATCAAAAGAGCTGAGAATAAAATAGCATATTGCAGAGAAGGTACTAAACAACACCAAGCAGAGCGCACGCAGAAATGTTGCTTAATGTCCTCACACTCAGTGTGCACGCTTCATTTTACGAAAATAAAAGTGGTCCAGGAGAAGGAGGCCATTATCACAGAAGCTTTCAACTGGGTACAAAACAGCAAACCCCAAGTGGGATGAGCAACATGTCTCTGTAAAGCTTGGGCACTGTCTACCCTCTTACATCCTCCTCCAGAATGTGTCGGAGACAGAAGCATTGACAGGGCGGCCTGCAGTGATGGAACAGAGAGTTGTATATACAGCCACGTGCTTTCCACCTAGCAAGTCACTATCAGCCTAGTTACTATCAGCAAAAGTATTCGTTAGGTTGCCCCTCTATCTTTGGTATTGCTTCTGAGTCCACGCTTGATCGGGCAGACAGCAGCCTGTTTGACTCATCAGGGGTATGTCTAGTCAAGTATTCTCCTTCCACACCTTTTGCCTTGGCCCCAGGAGACAGGCTTTCAAAGGTGACATATGACTCCTGAATTTCCTTGGGTTTCCGCACAAAACATTTTTTGCAGCGCCTTTTCAGTGCTCCACAGCAGACCACAAGCGTCAGAGGAACAGCAATGACACATGCCACGCTGATGACAACCACATTGATGAGCTTCTGGGTCCCTCCTGCACTGACAACTTCGTCTGTGGAAAATATGATGCACTGCTCCTTCCTGGGGATCAGCCCTTTCACGCAGACACACACGATGTATTTGGTCTTTGGCAGCAGCCCATAAATGGTGACCTTGGTCTTCCCTGGCTCCACATTGATCCGCCGCATATCTCTCTCTCCAAAGATGGCGTAGAGGACACTGAACACTGTTGTGTTCTTTGCCAGAGGTGCCTTCCAGGCCAGGGTGATACTCTGGTCGGTGTCTCCTATCACCCTGACGGACCTCACCATTCGCTCCGGCTCCTGCTGACCAGTAGGCGGGCTCACCAGCAGGTTTCTGGGGTTGCTCTCTTGTGCCACATCTGGGAGGAGGAGGCCCTCTCCGGTGCCCGCTCCAGCCCCCAGGGTAGGCATAGTGGAGGTGGTGATAACGTACCTTGCCACTAGCTTGTCATTGTAGGCAGCAGCTTCCATCCCGCTTGCCTTCCCGCTCCACGCACCTTTGGCATTAGAGTTGGGGTCATCCGTGCTTTCTGAGTCTGTGATAATGAGAGATATGAACGCCTCTGTTGCCCCCAGAAAATTCTTTGCTTTACAGATGTACTCTCCAGAGTCGAGATAAGAGACTACAGGCAGGCCCAGAATAGACCAGCTCATCCCATCACTGGAAATCTCTTGGTGAACTGCAAGGAAGGAAAAATGTAAAATAAATAGGCAATAATAAACAGAATTAATAACATGTTTTGTAAAATATTAAGATCCAATCAGCCAAATGTCTGCTCAATACAGTAGAATCATCATTTCTTTTTGCCACCAACAACATTACAAAGTCAAAGTAAATCCAAGAAACAGTAACACTAAAATTAGGTTATGTTGAGATTTACACTGCTTCACACCAAATATATGTGAGGCTTTTGATGTTATTTCCTCCAAACTGTTTGAAAACAAAACAGGAAAGGTTCTTCCATTTTTTAAAAAAAAAAAAAAAGCTTAGAAGCTTTTGTGTAGGTGCAATATTTAAAAGAGTAGAAGGAGTAGGCAGCAACACGATCTCTTCGAACATTAGATGCAGTCCTCTGAGTCACAGAAAATACAAACAGTGGAGATTTTCTTCTAAAAATCATATATGGACTAGTCTAGAGTATATGAAGAAGACCAGCTGAAAAATAATATCCCTTTTACTGCTAAATTAGTAGTTTTTATATTGAGCCAAACACATGGAAGTCTGATCACTTACCACTGAACCACATGTACACAGCTGAGTGTTGATTTTCTCACTTAGTTTACCAGGAGGCTAAAACTATCAGTTTTGGCCTTTTTCTATTTGTGTATTAAAAAAGAGCTGGGATCATGCAGAAGGCTAATGCACCTTCTTCGTTATTTAACCAGCCTCCTCAGGATGAGCACGTACTGTCTCTGCCCTTTCCCACTGAAAGGTAAACCAGGGAGATGTCTGAAAGGCAAAGGTAAGACAAGATGCAAACGTCTCCTAAGCCCTCGTGGGGTCAGGATCCAGCCTTGGCAACCAGGGCATGTTCCAACGGCAGTGAAATACAATGACAGCAGAAGTTACTTTTTATGTTTAATCATTTACTGAATGGGTATATTAAAAACCATAAAGCTACTGGTCTTCCTACAGCACTTCCCCGTACATACAGACTGCACTTGCCCGTACATACAGACTGTGGGCTGTTTCTCACTCCCTTCTATTCAGAACACCAACATTTCAAACAGTCATATTATAGCATTTGCACAAAAGCTGCCGTTGCTGAGAAATAATGTATCTTTTCAGCCAACTTTTTATTGAAAGGTGCTAAAGTCTGATTTAATGGGGCACAAAATACATCATTCTCAGTTGTAGCTCAAAGTAAATTCAACATACGCTTTCAGGAAATAATTCTCTGTTTTATTTTTTGTTGTGGCTCTCTTTCAAGTGTAGGAGGGATGTTTGCAACACGATGGGTAGACATTATCATTATGAGGAGCAGCTCTGCTACATCCTGCACATCATGCACAACAGACCAATGACTTGTGCAGATCCCAAAAAAGCTTATTTATCACAAGTGGTTCTACTGCTGTGAAAGAAAAATGCTCTCTCCCCTGTTTCGGTGCACTGAGGAGCCCTGTAACCCTTTGAAGATCAGACCCCATATTTAGCGATTTATCTGCTGAGTTTAGACCCTCTATGAAAGTCAGGGCTAGGCCTGGGATACAGTAGCATTAGGGGAGGCTGGAGGGATGAAGGTTCAGGTCTTGACCTAAAACCTCTAGGGCAGAAAGCTAAGGACAATTGCCTGGAGTGCAGCAAAGGTTTCTTCCCTAAATTCCCCACACATTAAAGGGCCAACATTGCAATTTTAGGTCCAACCATTCTTGTGAAAGGAAATGAAAACAGGATCGGTCACAAAAACAGTGGCTGTTTGAAGGTTTCCCCCACAAGAGGGGCAAGCACAGAAGAGGGACCTGGTCAGTGTTTCTCCTACAGAGCATTTTCCCAAGAGACCTTGTGAATCCATCAGAAATGAACCGTTTATTGGAAGCAATATCACTGAAGTATTGTATCCTTCAGCAGTTTACTGGCTTTATTCTCTTTTAATACAGCAGTAATGTTGCATGTTTGCAACCTTTTCTTTCATTGCCACAGCAGATTTGAATCCCAGTTCAATTCTCATCAGACATATCTCTGCCAGAGATGTTTGCTAACTGATTAACAGTAGCTCATCATCAGTCTCAAAGACCCATAAAATAATTCAGTGGGAAGTCTTTTCAGTGACTGAATAACTAAATAACTAACTTAAACCGCCCCTTGCTACAGCTGGACATATTTTATCCCTTCAGCTCCAACAGATTTGCAGAAAACCCCTTGACTTGTCTCACCACCACAATTGTTATGAAACAAAGCAAAACCAACTTTTTACACATGATAGTATACATTTATCTGATGATATTTACATCAACATGTAAATAATTTTATAGTCTATAGAAAATCACAGTGCAACAGTGAATTACTTTTTTTTTTATCAGTCTTTTATCAGTGGGAAGGATCTATTGTCATAGAAGCTTCCATTTGTTGAACAGTCTGTATAAAATAAAGGTGCAGGTCTCCCTCACTCATTCCTTGTGTATGAGAGAAGCTTAAACCAAACCCACCTGTGCCATTTAGTTGAGCACCATCAGCTCTTCTCCAGCTGAGCTCAGGAATGGGCACCCCCGTTGTCCCACATCGCAGTAGCACAGTGCTGCCCAGGATGGTCTTTACTTTGGCTACGGACGTATGTACAACGGGGCTTTGACACTTCCTTAGCTCCACTTGGCTGAAAAAGACTCCTGCAAGGCTCCGGGGGGTGAAGCATTTCAGCCTGGGCTCAATGAACGCTATGTTAGGAGACTGGAAATTTAGGAAATGGACCATTTCATACAGACTGCAGTCACATACCCAAGGATTGTCTTGCAAGCCTGTCAAAATAAATCAGAGCACTAAGTCACTCCACCAGCACCTTTTGTTTCTGCCACTTTTGTTTCTA
>NW_009598005.1:0-72744 GCF_000690535.1 Cariama cristata | reverse complement strand
CAAACTGTGATAGGCTCCTAATCTGCCCTGCAAGGACTGCCTGTGCATATGCAGGGTATGTGGGGTCGAGGGGGAGGGTGTCCCAACAGCCCCCTGCTGCTGTTGGCTGGGCTTGATGGATCCCATAGTTGCTAGATGGTAGAAGGGAATAAATAGGCTTGCTAAAGTATCTCGAAATCTGGAGCTGAAATCATATTCTTTAAATTCAAAGCAGGAATATTCATATCATGAAAACATCACTATTTACACACGTAAAGAAGTAAAACAAGGAGTTATTATAAATACATTTTGGTCCAGGATGGAAAAAACAAGTAGCCATGGGGGAGGGTTGGTTTGTTTTGGAGTGTGGATTTTTTTGGTACGAAGACACTATGGAGTCTTTTCCTTAGACAGGCCAGGAAATTATTCTCACTGAAGATTATTAAAGTATTAGCCAGATTGTCATGCCAACTGTCAGGCCTGCAACAGGTATAGGTGATCCTACTTGACTGTAAAAATTCTCTTCCAGCCCTGTTATTCTAAGCTGTTTTCATTATTTTAGTAATCAGTTGTTTTTCCTGAAATGATTAAATTGAAGAACATATATGTTATGGTATATACAACAACATAAATAGACAATAACTATATTAAGAATATACACATAGAAAGGAGTATTTTGAAGAATACACTCCTGTTTCAGAGTCCCAGAATGTTTCTCTTTTTTTCTTTTTTTCTGCTATCCCAGTGTGTGCCTATTGAACTCAAATTCTGAAAAAAATGGAGACATTACTATATTAAACATAGACCTGTGAAGATGGTACTGAAAAAGCAAAACTGGAACTAGAGCAATGCACATCCATGAACCAAAGTCGCTGCATTCTGATTAAATCTGTGTCAGCCTACTTGCAAATATTCATATTCACCGGTCCTATGGACAGTTTATGGTCTCTAATGACTTTAGCTAGCAGAATTGGCACTAGGGATATTTATACCATCTAATGCCAGGCATGCATTTGAAGCCTAAGCCAGTAGCACAGTGTCCCAGGCCTCCTGCCTGCCACGAGAGTGAGCTCTGCTCCCTCCAAGGGGGCTTCACCTCTTTTCCACAGGCAGCCCAAGGACATGGCTTGGGGCTGGCACCTGCCTGAAAGTAAAGAGTACTAATACTCCCTCGATTCCTGGCAGGAGGAAACGACAGCTGCCCACCCTACAGTGCCCACTCTTGCTGGTCCCTGGCACACTGCAGCAGTAGTCATGCAAGCAGCAGCTTTCCATCAAGAACTGAGTTTTGACACAAGCACAGAGGGTGCACCACAAGGCTCTGCGAGCATCAAGGGGCTGCTCAAATTTGCTAGAGTCAACAGAAACACAGTGTCAATCAAAAGCCTCTGAGGCCTTAAATAAACTGTTTTAAAGATTCTGCTGAAAAATCTGAGACCATAGCATACCATCTTCCCTGGGCTTGGAATGGCATCTGAAAGTGGTGGGCCTTGGCAGCAGGGCACTTTATATAAATTAATACATTAAAGTTAAGGGGACTAAGTAAAGTATGAAAGTTCAGCTTGGCTTTGTTGTTTTACGGCACTTTTGCTAGCAGCTTACTTCTGACTTCACACACTAGATAACAATTTATTCCAGATTCCCTGGCAGGTACCCCAGTCCCAGTTGATGCCGCGGCACCCTCAAAGCTCCAGTGAGCCCTTTCCTGCCCTGCACGGCACAGTCCTGTGGGCAATCCTCATGCACAAAAACTTGCAGCCTTGGCACAGACTATCAGCCAGCAAGCTACCGCTGGAAGTACTTCTTGAAGTAGTCTACAAGCAAGGGCTCTGAAGACAAGTCACAGTGATGCACCATAAAGAAAGGAAGGGACTGGGCTGACTGTTTATTTTCATGGATTATTTTATGCCTCCATGAGAAACAGTCATGAACAGAGTGAACCGGAACCGTGCAGCTGTGTTCCCCCATTCTGCTCCTGTGAGGGACATGCATTTCATATACCTGGTCCCTATGGGTGTCAGCAGGATAGGACCTAGGAGCTGGAGTGTCTATATGTTACCGTATTAATCTTAGCATTATACTCATTTGCCTACATTAATTTTTTAGGCTCCTGGCACAAACAACCTGTGCACAGCTGGCTACATAAACGCTCAAGTTGGCCACGAGCATCAAGGCATGATCTGTTCTTCTCAACAAAATACTCTCCTAATCTGTATTGAATGGAATAACACTTTTACATTTAACTTGACTCTAAAAAATAAATAAAGACAAGAGTATGAACTCGGCAGTGTCTTGTCCTGCCACAAATGAAATGGGCAATCCCAAACAGCCAGCTTTGGCTTAAAGAACTCGATACCGCATCTGGCAAAATAAGATGACAAAACACCTGCTCCTGTCCTGACACTAATGAAACCTTAAACAACATCTGAACCAGTGCACGATGCCTAAAAGGCTGAGCAGTAATCTTTTGAACTAGTAAATATGCTTGAAACCTCATTTGGGTATACCGCAACTGAGAGGATTCAAGAGAGTCATGTGTAATGTGCCCTCTGACACAAAAATGGACAACTTCCCCAAAGTCATACTTCTGAGGAGCCCAGAATTGTCACCAAAAAGTGGATTTTTGAAACTTTATAGCTGCCCTTGAAGGCAGCACTATCTTGGTGGCTTTGAGGAGACTAGAGTTTAATTCTGTGTGAACAGATAAACAAGGCTCTGGAAAGAGACAAACTGGTAGTCCTGACCCAGATTTTATGCTCAGTGGTGGCTTTATTCCTCTTTAATTTGGACATAATAAATATCCATCTTTTTATTTAATGCTGGTTAAAATGGATCGATTCCATAGTAACTGTTACTAGAAAAGAGCACATGAATGATGTGGACCTCTAATCATATTTGTATTTCTGTCAAAAATGGTAGTGTCAATGAATAAAAAGGGCTTGAGCAAGTCACCAGTTTTACGTTAGAAAGATTCAAGCAAGTGATGAAGTCGATGGTTTAGTAAGCCAGGTGTGTGGAGTGAGGTGAGTTTGTTAATATGTAAATAAATTTGCACACCTTATATATGGGGTATTAAATGGTACACAGCAGTGTACCTGCTGTGGTAACCACAGTGGGTGAAAATGCTGCAATAAGATGTGGAGCTCTTTACATTTGTGCCCTCTGTAAAATGACTTCTCTTACCTAGGATGATCTTGGAGTTATCATTGGGGAAGTAAGGAACAGCCTGGAGGTTGGCCCAGGTGGCAATAAGAGCCTGAGGAAGAGTCATCAGCTTATTGCTAGACAGGTCCAGGTATGTGATATTTTTGACATAACGAGCAGCATCTGGAGGGATTGAGGTAAGTTCGTTGTTGTGTAAATCCAGAAGCCTTAGCTGTGGCATGTCAGCCAGGGTTTCCCAGGGGAATGATATTAAGTCATTCCCATCCAGCCTCAGCTCCTGCAAGCGACGAAGGCCCTTGAAGGTGATCCCACTTAGGCTGGCCAGGGAGTTATAGGGCATCCAGAGGTACTCCAGGTTGTGGAGGGCGTGGAAAGCCTCTCCTGGCACCCTGCGGATGGCTGTCTTTTCTATCCGAAGCTTAGATGTATCTACAGGGATGTTCACGGGAGTGAGGGTCATCTCTGGGTCATTACACAGCACTGTCCTGGTGGGGAAAACATAAACACAAATGTGACTTTCTTGTATTTTGAAAAGATTTTGAAACTTTATTTTGATGCAAAATTTTGGTCAGCCTTTCTTTTTTCACAAGATTTCTTCTTATCATTTCTTACTTGCTGTTGATCTCTACATCATCACCATAAGTACATCAACTTGCAGTAATTCATATGTATCTTTTGACTTCAGAAATTGCAGTGTTCTGCCTCTCCTGGAGTGGCATGAATCTGAGTCTGGCCCATATAGTGTTCCTGCTTTTTTTCTTTCAAATTTTTTTAGAGTACTTATGATAGACAGTAGTGACAACATTCATGCACAACAGAGGATTCTAGTGCATGTTAAAACAAAAGGATCCATAAATTGAACAATAAAAGACATAGGAAAAGGAGCCTTACTGACGTGTGGGATGGCAGGAAGTAATAGAGATTAAATACGGCACAGGCTCTTTGGTTCGTGAAATGAGGATAAGAAAGTCAGCTAGCAACTCACTGGAAATACACTACAGCAAGCTCTGCTGTACTATGAAATAGCCTGGAAGGTGCGTACAGATGGTAGCAGTCACTGCACCACAGCCACATACAGTTATGAGAGTCAAAGTGCAGAAAATCAACTCTTTGGAAAATGTTATACTAAAAGCAAGGCAGATTTATGTGTCTTGATCGTTCCTTCCCATTTTTAATCCCTAGAGGTGGAATAATGAAAACCCTATGCTGCATTTTCACAGCCCTCCCACAAAAAATTGTGACTTTGACTTTGCCAAGATGTGGGATTGTAGATAAGCCTTGAGGAATGAAGGGAGACAAAATAGGTCTCTCAAACTGCACTTTAATTTGCCTATCCACAAGGAGAGAAAGACAAGTTCCTAACAAAATACAAAGCCACCTTGCAAAAGATAACAGGTTAGATAGGCATGTCCCACTCCACATGCTAAACAAGATACCGCAAGAAATGTAATGTGATCAGTCAAGTAACATTTTTCTTATCACACTGCCTGGCTGATAAACAGAATATTACAAAGCTGCCAAAAACCACATTGGTTTTGGCTGAAAGCAATTATCCCTCTACTATCAACAAAACCAAATAACATCACTGAACTGCTCATGCAAGTTTCCTGGAGTTAAATGTTACTTGAGTCTACAGTTAAATTGTTAATTTATAATCAAAGCATAGTACATTATTTTCATCCAGCACTTTTATTGTGACATTAAATCCTGCCCACCCTCAGCTGAAAGCTGAGATTTTGAGGAAGAGAAAAATCTGTCAAATAAGAAAAATCCAGAAGTCCTCTTTCAATAAAACATTTTTTGTGTAGGCATGGCACAAAATGTTTGATAACAGAGACACTACGGCAGTAAACCACTGTGCTTCTCATAGTGTCCCTAAACCATGGCAGTGAGCACTAAACATTTAATCTATGGGATAACCTCCTACTAGTGAGAAATATGAATCATAATGCAGAAAAAAAGGTGACATTATGCTCCTTAAGGGACTAATGGATATTTGCTTCATTATGTGTCTTACCAAAACACACCACAGCTTTTTCCAGTCACTGAGAGGAAATTCCCCTGGAAACTGTGACATTTATGGAGCAATAATTAGCTCTCCCGCTATTGCACTCCCTTTTAACAATTGCAGGCTACTTGTGTCTCTACCATGCTTTTTACTGGTAAAGTTTCTGATATTAAATCTATAGCACCATAAAAGACATCTGTTTCATGGGGATCCAAAAGATAGGGGACAGCTTTTCATTTCAGTACTGTGGTCTTGTCTAGAAAAAATTTCTTGCAAAGGATTTTGCAAATCCTGTATCTCTGTCACAAAACCTCCTCTACTGTGAACACCACCTTATACAAATGTAGCCTGTATTTCATCAAGTCAGATCATTACTTTGTGATTACCCTCCAGAAATACTTTTTTATTACATTCCTCCAGAGAAATGTCTGTACAATGGCGTTGCATTCAAAAATGGATGTCCTTCTGGTCTTGTCTTCTTTTTTAACTGAAAGTTTCCAGTCTGAGAATGATCTTATTTTATTTTTCTTATTATTATCTATTTTTTTGGTTCATTCTCATCTAGAGCCTATTGCTTTGCCTAAAATCTCCAACTGAAGGACTTTTTAAGTAAATGGAATTGCAGGTTTTGGTACCACAACATAAACCAAATTTAATTACTCTTTAGAAACAAACCAGCAGAGCAGAATCAAGCCCTTTAAAACTAGCATTTTCAGCATAAAGGAAAAAAAAAATGTTGTTTAAATTTTATTCTCTTTTTGCCATTGCACCAGCAGTAATTATGTCCCTTCTATTCCCACAGAGGAGATGCCTAAACGCTTTCTCTGAAATCAGCTTACTGTGTTTTCAGAAGCTAATCCTCTGCAAATAAAGCTAGAGCACAAAGCGACTGGAAAAATAATGCACACAAAGTCTGGACGCAATATTTTCTCCGCCGAGCATCCTTAAGAGGAGAAGAAATAAAATCCCTGACACCCAGAGAAAGAGCGGCAACCCCCCTGGAAGAGTATCGGCATACCTGGCTTTCGTCCCTTCGCTGAGGCTGTGGAAGGCGCAGCTGCACTGCGATGGGCACGAGCCGCCCGCCCATGGCAGCCCTCCGAGCGTTAAGCAGCCGAGCAAAATCACCACGATCCACATGGCTACCTGTACATGGGAAGGACACCTGGGCACTACACAACGTGGAAGGTTTCGCCTATTGTTTTATCCATTGACTGGTCACATCTTGTTAACTCCCTTTTGTTTTCAGCCACACTGTGATCTTCCAGCCCTCGCTGAGTTCATCAGATAAAAAAGGATAGGCAGGGATTAAGGATGGGGACTTGAGTTATTTTCATGAAGGTGCTTATTGCTTCCTGGAACCATACTGACAGCATTTCTTCCCTCAGGGAGCCCCATCAAAACACCCTCTTTGGGCAATCGGTGGCTCTTGTGCAAGAAAAAAGCAAATATACTTTTTGGGGACCTGCATCACGGGCAAGATCATGGTTATCTGACCAGGAATTAGCAATAATTTACTTCCTCACAGGGAACTGGGAATACTTAAAAACAGTTTCTTGTGTTAATGGAACATAAGCCTCCTATGCAAGAATACTAAAAATATATCGTGATACTATTAAAAGGCTTTATTTCTTTTTAAAAACTCCTAGTTTGATCAAGCAATTCTTGAACTGTTGGCAACATGCCTGATATTAATAAACCATGAATAACCCAGTAAATATGCACATATTTCAGTTTATATCAGAGCTAGCACACACCTGCAGGACTGAGCACTGTGCTCTGACTTGCTGATACAGCAAAGCCCAGATGAGGGACCATTTTTGGAAGTGCCACCTGATGCAGGGCCGTGGGACAGCTTCAGGAATGCTAAGAAAAGCTCAGCTCTGTCTTAAGGACAGCCCAGGACACAGTGTCAAATTATTTTTGTTCACTCCCCTTGAAGATAGTTGTTTCCCGTCTATTAGCAAAGGCAGCCATAACTGCAAAGCTGATGGAGACCACCCATGTTTTCAGCAGTCTTCATCTGACTCCAAAGAACACAATACATGTGAGAAAAGTAGAGCCCAAATATGCACAAATATAAAGCTTAAGAAGTTGCTAGTTGACACAGGAACAGAATTCTATTCATACTAGCAAGGACATCTCATGTTTATAAAGACAATTTTTTCTGTTGAGTGTGAAAGTATAGAAATCATTCACACCCCATATGTGCAACACTCTCCTAAAAGTAAAAAGCTTTGGAGAAACTAATAGATGACTACTTTCAACCTGATCAGATTGCTACTCCCCCACTTCCCAGCCATACTGCATTATAGCTTTGGCAGAAAAACTGACCCCTGTGCCAGACACAAAACAGAAAACACAAGTTAAAACTTAACAGAAATGAGGAGTAACTGAATGGAGCTGAACAGCTAGCAATAAAGCACTAACCAGACACTACTCCTTCAGAGCTGCTTTAGCAAAATATTTCTTTTCCAGTTCTGGAGCTCAGGAAAGCCTCAGTGCACAGCAGCGTTACAGGGGAGAGTCCCAGATGTCTCACTCCAGCGTAAAACATGAGCAATTCTACTAAAATCCCAGACCCTGTTAACTCAATAGGAACTCTGCCATCTGCTTCACCCAAAGAAACAGGAGTATGGGATCAAATGTGGCTGATTGAGGCAGAAACAACCTGGCATCCTGTTGGCCTTTCAGCACTGGTCATTTCCCAGCTTCCCTTTTCTTTACCTAAGGTCAGAGAAGAAAGGGAAAGGAATTACAACCACAAAGATTTCTCTAAAAATTAGGTTTTCTTGGATCATAATTATAGTCATACTCATCACAAAAAGTGCCCATCACAGTCTCTTCTGTCACTGAAGATGCCATGGCTCTTCTGTCCACCTCTTGTAGATAACCATCTAAATTCACATTTCCCTAGGAGAGAACTACAGCTCTGCCCGTTTTTTAAACCCTGGTTGAATCTACAGCTGCCCTTCTGCAGAGATGCATAGAAGAATCAATTCGTATGAACTGCCACAAAGCCAAGGAAGAAATACGAACAATCTAGCCCAAAAGACATTTTGAAGGTTATAAGAAAAGACTGAAAAACAAACAAACACACACACCAAAAAAAATATCATAGACCATTCAACATGCCAAGCTTCCACCTGAGAGTGCTATGAAAGACAGACATGTTTTGAAGAACTGCTGTGGATGTTACTTCTCAAAACTCAAATCTCTTCCATACTTGTGCAGCCATCTCAGAACCCTAACAAAAGACTAGTCCAACGTAGCTGTCAAGTTGGACAGGATGTTCCAAAATAAGCGTAACATGGGCAACTTGAGTTGCCTGTTGCTGAGGCTGGTCTCTTTTCCTCTTGGCAACAGAGGGAATTAAGGGAGCCCAGTTCCCCCGCTAAGCTGGATGCAGAAGGCTACAGGGTGTAACTACCCTCACATCTCCACTGCTTCCCCACTGCCCCCTGCCCTGCTGCCCGGGCTGAGGATTCGCCTGTGAGAGGAGGATCCCTATGGGATAAACTGGCTGAAGTAGCTCCACCTCCAGAGTTCACCTCCCACCTCTCCTTTCCAACACTTCTCCCTGTTGGTGACCTGTTGATTTTGCTTTTCCTTTCAAATACGTAATCAGAAGTTACCAGTCAGAAGTGCAGCAATAACATACTCATTCCTAAGTACAAACTACCTGAAAGTTAACAAGTATGTTACAGCAACAGTATAAGGCATTGTTCCTAACAAAGATTGCTTATCAGGATTTCTGGTAAATAGCTGTTTTCATGCAGAATTCATCCTGTGTTCTTCAGTAGAATGAAATTACACTGCCAATTTTTCAATAATTCTGGGTAATGAACTCTCAGAGTTTCAAGGTAATCTAGATGTGGTTTGGGGCTAACTATTAAACAGGCATTTTATGGTGCCATAGTTTCACATAAGCTTGTTTCACAAGTAACTCCGATAATTAATTAAGGCTTGTAGAAATCACTTGCTGAGAGGATGGCCCCAAGGATTCTTTTTCCCCATGCTATTTTTCACATTCTACATTTATTGTTCAAAGAGAAAATCAAGTATCTCATTATTTATTTCTGAAGAGAGAAGAACATGATGCAGCGCTGCTCATTAAATATCCATAGTTGTTCTCTCATTGACTTCCATTAGGTCCCACTTCTAGATTTAATGATTTCTCAGTTCCCTTAATGATCTCCAAGCTAAGACCAAGCTCATCGGGTTTTTTAGTGCACTCATTGGTCAACTTGCCTTGCTGACCAGACTCTGCCTCAGCTCAATACTCGCAACGTTGACCGAAACATCTCTCTCCCCACTGAAGTTAATTTTACTTGAAAAAGCAATTCAATGTAATTAACCTCTTGCATCTATTTTTTTCAATGCATCTGATAAAGCGGTTTCCCTCCATTGGAGCTCTGGAGTAATAAACTTGTAGAAAGTAGACAGTAACTGCATGGTAAGATTTGCTTTCATGAACCTCATTTTTGCATCACAAATGAAACATCTAAGTTACAACTAAATGCTGGGAGCAGTAGAAGTAAACTTAATTTATAAAAAACACCAGCAATCAATAAAGCATGCCTTAGCAGCTGCTAATGCTATGCACTTTGTCAAGAAAGCTGCTATTTAGTTAACGCGACAGACTCACTTCTGAACAAGAAAGAGAAAGACCTGATGGTAGGCTGAGAGATTAATAAAACAATATAAATAAAAGTGGTAACATTAACATGTTTCTCACCTTACAGTGTATCCACAAGTGTGTCAGAGACACGTGGAAAAAAGAGGGAAAAGGACCAGTCAATTAATAACCCAGTTCTGTTTTATCAGCACTTACATTTTTGAGGTTTTCTTCTCCATTGGCTATATTCTCTTACAGTCCTTCACTGGTACATCATCACCAAATGAGGCAAATGCTGGGTTAAGCGTCAAGCCACAGATATACCCATGTTAGGCTTGATCTGAGTGGCCAAGAGAGTGGGACTGGCCTCACCATGAGGAAACTCCACAAGAGGCTCATCAGGAGGTGAGGAAACCAGCTCGGGTAGGCTTTGGACATAAGAAGCTGGAGGAGGAGGAGAAGGAAAAGGAGGAAGGCCTTGGTGCACAGGGAGCAGATGTGTTCCCTTCGTGCACAGGCTTAATAGAT
The DNA here is from genome assembly GCF_000690535.1 of Cariama cristata. Taxonomy (NCBI): domain Eukaryota; kingdom Metazoa; phylum Chordata; class Aves; order Cariamiformes; family Cariamidae; genus Cariama; species Cariama cristata. The sequence continues at coordinate 62,446 of NW_009598005.1, read as the reverse complement.
GTAACAGAAAGGAGCAGGCAGATGAGAAGAGAGAGGACTGGTAAAGCAAAAGCAATGAGATGCCTAAAAACATACGGGTAGATGCCAGTACTTGCACTTCAGCAACTGCATGACACAAACTGCAAGCACGTGTGAGGCAGCATGGGTGAATGGGCTGCAAGATGATGCTCCTGGTTACATCCATGCTCTCTCCCTAATTCAGTGAGACGGAAGAGAGAAAACTGGAAGCAAAATCTGGCTACTGTGTTCAACAGACTATGTATTCACTTTTACACACAGTTCTGGTTTGTCCTGAAGCATTTGTTTGCAGTGCAACAGCTTTCTAGATCTTCATGGTATTTTTAAGGCTGAAGTGTATTACCTCTTCTCAACTACTGCACAGTTATTCACACATTATGCTACTTAATTTAAAATGAACACTCATTAGCCAATTTCGTTGTAGGTGCAGGTGATATTTTTATAAGAATTTTTAAAATCAGTATCACCTTTTGCAAGTGCCAAAGCTACCAGTGCAAACAGTTTTTTCATGACAGCCAATTCCATTCCATAATGAAACTAGTGGGAGTTAGGCCCTTCACTTCCATGGGCACAATTCTGAACTCTAAATCATAAAAATAGTACTCCTTGCTGCTTACTTAGGAAGTAAACAGTTTCTTCTCTGCATCAAGCTAAAAATATCAGCTGGAGAAAAAAAAACATACAAAGAAGCAGCCAGCAAGTGTCATTCAGCAGAAGTGTAAGAATTTGTTTTGCATTCTCTGAGAATAGCCAGATCCCCTGTTTATATTTTTGATGTAAGTAAATGCAAAGCAAATGGGGTCAAAGTCTACTGTCAGCAAAGTTCAGCACATGGCAATCTTTCCTATCTTTTTTAAGTGGGGTATAATTTAGAGAAAATGTGTTGCTTTGTTTTTAATATGATTCAGTGAATTACTTGACATTACAGTTTCCATTTTTTCCCCATATAGACTTTTTGAACCCAGAAATGTTTCATCAGCAGATTCTACTCACAAGCTCAAAAGCAAAACTTGAGTGACAAATTCAGCATGCTCCACTAAGTCACTCAATTTGAATATGGCCATTGGACAGAATTTATTTTTATTTCTTGTCCTCATATACTTAGAGAAATATGGCATAAAGCAAATAAACCAGCATATTTTATAATAAATGAAAGCCATAAAATACCTTATTATCATGATTTTGTCTGAAAGGTTTTATTAGCAGGCAACACAGGCCAGACACTAAATCAATTTCATTAGGTAAATGCATCTCCAAGAAGGTTCTGGCAGGGCACATCTTGTAAAGTGGAAAATCCTTCCCACTGATGCAAGTCGAGAGCATGTTAATGCATTACGTCATTCCAAATTGGATCTTGCACTTAATGCTTATGAAGGCAGTTCCTGCAGACCTATGGGACTGGAGTCATTAATAGACCTCTAGGCATGCTGAAGAAATAAAAGAAACCCAAACAGTTTTTGTCACGGAGCGTTAGAAGTCTGTCAGTGGTATTTTTTTTATGCATGCATTTACCTTGGTTGTTATAGCCAGCACAGAACAGCAGAAGTGAGTACAGACCTCTAACCCAAAGGGGAGATAAACGCACACACCTCCCTTACGAATGCAGCATTTGACCCATTTCTGCCCACGCAGCAGAAGCCGCTTCACAAGGCCACATTGCAACCTGCAACGCTCAGTGAGGCAGACTAGCAGAAGATGGAGGTGTACACCAATCCACCTGGTCTCTCCCTCTCTCCTCCCTTTGGGCTCGTGCACCTGGACAGGTCTTGTCATGAGTAATGTAAATTTAAAGTGCTGGGTGTCCATGACACTACTGTACCCAGGATATCCAGGTCCAATGAGCAAATTAGCCCCTTAGGAACCAGTAAGGCAAGTCTGGCCCCCGGGTAACTCTTGCCTCACCTTAAGGGAGGAGTGGGCTAGCCACCACCACAGCCATAGCTCTTTTACTCTTCTCTTCCCAAGGCCCCACAGGGACAGGCAAGTGCCACTGGAGTCTGACGTACAGGACACCAGAGCAAAATTCTTTTGGACAAACTCTCTGTAAACGTCTCTCCAGAGGCAAAACAGTAAATGCACTATCTCTTTCTTAAAAGCCCTCTGCAAACCTGTCTTTGAGGCTATTAGTCTTGAGCACTAATGAGAGAGTGAACTTGTGTTGCTCACTAGATGGAAGCTGGAAGATGCTTCCACCCACAAACAATAAATGCACAGAAAATGTGTATAATTCCATGTCAGTATATGTTTTAACTACCATAAAACCTTCTACCATGGTAATGTCTAAAAAACAACACAAATGTGAAAAACACAACTGAGTTGCACAGAGTGAATCTTTTTGAGGATACTGATGTTTCTGACTGTTTTGTTACACACACAAAAAGACCTTTAAAGCTCAGAATAAGCATCACTCATACATGCTACAGTCATCTATCAGCCTTTTGCTATGCCAGCTCCCTTCACATTAACAGCTAGTAGTAGGGGGAGGAAGAAAAGAATGAAAAGGACTGCAGGAAATTCTCACTGCTGGAATGTATGGGTTACAAAGTGCTAAGTGTTTCACATTTATACTGAAACAATGCCCAGGAGCTCTAGTAAGGCATAGGCACTCTAAAAGTTTTTATCAAAGACCAATACCTATATCTCTAAAGGAGTACAGCCAAAGAAGACATGACACAAAGATTAGGGAAAGAAACATATAAACAAATCAAGTGTATCATTGGTTTGTACATATATATGTATGTATATAAAAACATCTAGATTGAAAGCTTAAGTTATCATGAACAGAAAAAATCAATACATATGCTCTGCTAGCCATAATTTCTTGACTGACTTCTGATCAGAATAGTAGCTAAAGGGGAATTTTTACAAATCTTCCGAAGAAGGAAGCCAAATACAGTGAGTAAGACTGGAGAAGTATTTATGTGTCTGTACACACATGCACATGCACATGCCCATAGAGTTACCAAAATATACCCCTAGAACAGTATAAATACAACATCCAGCAGCATCATTCTCACAGAAAAAACTAGTATTTTTCTCCGAGATGCCACAGCCACATACCAGTCCACTGTAGTCCATTTTGATGACTGGACATATTATAATCATACCTGACATAGGTATTTTAAATGGGTAAAACTTTTTTAGGTTTATATGCCTGGCCACTCTTCTCTATTGTACCTTCATTCCCCAAAATCCAGTAAGGTTCCTACAGTTTAACAAAATCAGCTAACTTTGGGTTTAGCATCCTTAGCTGCATGACAGAGGGGGTCATGCAGTAATATTGCTGACTGCAACAACCTTTTCTGATTTGGACCTTAATAGTATTAGTCTAAGCCCTGCAGAGTCACCTCTGCTTAGGAAACACTGCCTGTTTTATTTTGCTTCCTCAGGCATGCAAGAAGAATTAAACTTCCGGCACTGTTTGTCTGGCTCCTGAACACAGATGGAGTATAATGTTTTACATAGCAACCCTCTGCCCTCTTTCCAGTCTGATAATCACCAGCTTTCCTATTCTGATTTACCTGCCTACAGCCTCAAGATTTTGCAGGTCAAGTACATGCCGTTGTGGCAGTCCTAGTAAACCTCTTGGAAGCTGCAAGTCAAGTCTTGCATACAGCGACCAAGAAAAATAGAAAAAAAAAGGAAACAGAAGAAGGAGGGAGAAAAGGTAGGTAGAAAGGGAAAAGGAAAGTTTTTGCTCTGGTGTATTCTATTTTCTTAACATTATTTTTCTCAGAGCAATAAGCTCCTCTCAATCTATTATCTTCAGTGATGCAATATATGTATATATATGCATGTGGTGAGGTCATAATAGGAGAATTACATTGCCTGTGTAATTATTCTTATTTTTATTCTGATTATTCTTGGACTAAATGCTTCGTTATATATTTCTTCTTTCAAATATGATTATTTGTGAAATAAGAGAGGGGGAGTTTGGGGAGGTAATAGCAGAAAATCAGGGCCTGTCTTGGGTAGCCTCTCATGCCCACAACTGTCCCTACTGACCCACAGAAGAGTAAAAAGGAAATGTGCCACATTTTGGTCCTTCTCATTTGCTTTATGGTCTATCCTTCATTTGTTCAACCCTTGAAGATACATAACTGGCCTAATTTTGATGACTATCCTTACCAAAACAAGACTGAGAAAGAAACCTGGGAAGATGAGGGAAGCCTGTGATGACCAGGAGCTTCCTCTAAGCACTGATTTCCCTGTCCCATCTGCCTGCAAACACAGTAATATTAAAGCCATGCAGACCCGTCTCCAGAGAAACTCAATTTATTTCAGAGGACCTTTGCTACGGCAAAAGCAGTCCTACAGTCCCACTTAGACCAGAAGAAACATGGGGAAGGCTGATGCTCGCAGGGCAACAGCAGGAAGTTGCAAGAAATGTACGATGCATTCTGCAGCCTGCAAGAAATGTACGACAAGATGAAGTTTTGGTGAGGGTTTTCCCTAATGAATTCCCACAGAAATGAAGGAGTGTGCGAGGTCCTCGTAAGGTCTTGTCATCTAGGGAGAGTTTAATCATCTGTCATAATGGACATTAAGCTTTTATAGCAATATATCGGAAAAAAATACCAGGCTTCTCTTGTTTTCGTGACAGCTTACTCCTAAGTGCCTGTATGTTAACCTCAACAACTCCAGGCATTTCTACCTTACTAAGTAAATGCATCCATTAAAGTTTTTAAATTACCATTTATATTTGTTTCAATGTCTCATGTAAAGTGTTTGGCAGATTACTTCATTTCACAGGTAGATTACCTGTAAGACACCTATTTAACGTATGGTTCATATATTTTGTCTGTCTGAAAAGTAATTCCCTAATCAAGACTTCCATTTTATCATGACATTCTGCCTACCAAAGATTCTCTTCGGGAACCAGTTGGGGCTTTTTCTGACAAAAGAAAAAAATTACCAGGACTAAAGTAACTGAAAGCTGAATAAGAGAGCCTGGAACTATCATTTTGAAATGGCACATTATGAAAACTCCTCTCCTCCTTCATTAGCTAACTACAAAACAAACAATAATTCAGCAACATTCTCTCATTAGAGATGACTACAAAAGCACAACTGAAGGCTTTGCCTTCATCATGATTAATTTTGTTTTGTGAGATAACATAATGTAGTTTTTACAAGTCTCGCTCCTCTCTATTATAAAAGGCAACTCAGCTTGAAGAAATTGCTTATTACACTGAGCTCAAAGGATTGGATAACAGAAGCTAAAAAAACTTAGGCAATCTTTGAAAAAGCAGTAACATTTATTTTATGGAAATGTAGGGGAAAGCCCTGGTTAATTCACAGGTGTGGTTTATAAATAATTCTGTTAATTGTCTGTAACATGCACTAAAAAGTGCAGTTGGAACACAAGAGGCCTTGATACATCCATTGTAAACAATGTATATTTGGTCAGGTTTCCACAGGACCTTCAGGAGAAGAGAGAAGCCTAAAGAAGCAAGCAGCAGGCAATGACTGTAGTTAACCTCAAGCTTCAAAAGAAGTGGAAAGCCCCAAATCTCTTATGTTCTGGTACAAATGATTGGACTACTCCTTAATATAGCCACCTGAAAGGTAGGCATGAATCCAAAGTAGTCTCTGGGCTCTCTCAACAGTCAGTGAAAAGGAAGAGGTGTCTCCAGTGCACAGTTTGTCCTGCCCTAAGACAGGTGATGCTTGGGAGCTCCCCATTCCCTCCAGTAACAGTAGAGAAAGCCCAGCTTAGACTAGATAATTAGCACGTTTGGTTTTTATATGGTAAAATTTAGATGTGATGAATCCCTCTCAATGTAAACACAGATCTTATACTGAAGTCAAAGAAAGCTATGCAGAATTCAGGCTTAAGTAATGTTTGTGAGGGAATTATCAGCAGAAAGTTTAGGGAAATCCCTATAGAGATGCACTGGTAGAAGACTAAGACAAGCAAGATACACAGTATCACAATGATGGCAAAAATGAGGTGCTTTCAGCCATGGCCTAGAAGTTCATTACATACATAGTCATTATTAGCATGGACTCATTGAGAAATGGTTCAGAAAGAGGCCTGTTGCTTTCTAAAAAGAGAAATAGTAAACAGAAGGCGAGCTGGTGTGCAAATCCTCTCTTAATACAACTAAAGCCTCTGTTGAAAGCAGAGTGGAAACACTGAAAACAGTAGGAAGGAAAGGAAAGAAAGGCAATGCTTCTCAGCCTTACAGCAACTTCCAACACTCTAATGCCTGAAGTGCAGCAGTGTGCAGGAAAGCCACCCCCAGCGCAGCCTGGGCCCGGGCAGCTGCGCAGTGCACAAGGGTGCATGACTGTCTGGACCCAGGCAGCGCTGCATCCTTGTGTAGCCAAGCACAGGGTTAACATGTGACATTTGGGAAGGAGGTGAGGGACCTGCATCCTTTTTTGAAGGGATTTTCACACAGCGCTGCCCTGGCTCTGACTCTGAAGATGCCCCTCCTGCTTTCTTACTTCCCACTGAATTTACAGCTCCTTCACTTTGGCTCAGCATGGCCGATGAGCTTTCTCTAGATATTATCCCTGATCTTGGCTCTCTGCACTTGGAAGCAAGCCCCTTCCTCTACTTTCCTCCGCACAAGTAGCTCCTCTCACCCCCGTCCCCCATCCTGTCCGCAGAGAGCACAAACCCCGCTCTGGAGCCCCTCACGTCCTCCCCACCAGACGCGGGGCTGCCACGCTCAATCCCCAAAGGCACAGCCACTGGCTCCTGCCTTTTCCAAGCCTCCTTGGCCATCCCCAGGCCTTCACCACTGCTTCTTCCTCCAAACAGCTCTGGAGTCAGCTGCAGAGAAAATCAGATTGAGGAGCGTGTTAGACTGCCAGACTGTTGAGGAGAATGGTTATTACATGGCCGCAGGCTTGTCCAAAGGGCTGATGCCAGTCCACATGCTGCTCTGCGGGCTTATCCCCTGCATTGTCCCTCCTGTGGCCAACGCCAGGTGCCTATTCACAGTCTGAGGCATATTCCCAATCACTGCTTCCGAGTCAAAACAAATGTACACAATGCAACTAGAAGGTCTCCAGACAATATGCTTTCTGGTTTCCTTTCCTTGATGAGAAGCATTTCCCATGGGGACCAAGATTACCACTCATTTCTGTGGTATCAAACTTAAGTCCTGTGTGGCCGCATTACCCGCCTGCCTCTGCTGAAATGCTGCAGTTTGTCGTTTAAAGGTATTTTTTGATATAAAAAGTCAAAGACAATTTGGCTAAACCCGAATCAGAAGAAAGGATTAGGAAGGCAAAGGAATAATAATACATCAATTTAGCAAAGTTCTTGCTGTGAATATAAAAAAGCATGTCAGTAATCTGCATTGATTGCTTGGAGAAAATTCAGAGTGCATGAGCGCTCTGTTATCTTTGTATTGCACCTTTTTTTGTTGTTCTTGTACCAATGCACATTTTACAAAGATTAATATGCTCCCACCAAATCCATAGAGTCTTATGCAATCCATGGAGACATCCGGCAAGAACTTATCAGATCTTTTTTCTGTGTGTTCCTTGCAAGCAGATTAGTAACCAGTGAAGTATTCTGAAGTGAGAGGGTAAAATGAAATGGATGTTTTATTGATGCAGAGAGATCAGTGGGAATTCAAAATATGAAGTGGCAAGATAACACCAGGTTGAGTGAAAGACCTTTTCCCCTGAATTTTGAAACAGCAAGTAGCTATCGAAAGAGTGCATAAAGTGGAAAGGGATCACTAAAAACTTCATAATTTAAGTAGTTAATAAATGTCTTTGGCAAACCTTTTATCTTTTGCATGTTTTCACTGACTTCACAGGAATACATGATGTGAGGTTATGTCTTACATAAAAAGGAGGGAAAGTAAACAAGTGCAGTCTTGTTTTACCAGCTGGAAAAAGAACTATCATTAGTAGATTCTGTCAAACTCAATAATTTATTCCCTGTTTGCACCTCTTTGTTTGAAGAAAACCCTTTATAACTAACTGAATTCAGCAGCCATATCATCCCATACTATCCCAATGAACTATTAGAAAGGCAGCTTAACACAGCATCAAAAATAGATAACGAGAGCCTGATGCATAAAGTTTCTATTGGCACCATTCGCACTTGAGTCAGGTGTTGAACCACCACTGGAAATCTTGCCTGTGACTGACTTGTGTTACTAGACTCAGCATTGATAAAGTAAATAAGGTTTAGACACAGAAATCTTTAAGATACTTGAAGAAAAGCAGCCAACGAGTTCACAATATTCATTCTAACAAAGAACTGCTAAATCTAAAGGGGTTGGGGTAGTAGCCTATTTTCATGGAAAAAATAGTTTTGGAATGAGCAAAGTCTGCATCACAGACTTTAATACACACCACAAAAAATACCAGCAGTGTAATACATTTGGGAGGTTTGCTTGGGAGTGAGGGTGAAGTACACTGGCAGGCAATCAAAAGCACCTGACAGCCCTCATGAGGGCAGTTCACACAATATCCGTGTCCTCTATCCCTAGTCTAGAAGAGCTGTGCAGCTTTATGTTGACAAGCATTACAATGAGCCATCTATTTTCAAAACTATCACACTAAAAAGATTTACAGCACATTTACAGGATCTAGCACTAATTTTTTGCAAGAACACACAATGGATCACTATTAAAACACAGGCTTAGATCAGTCATTTGCCCTGCTAGGAGGCAGGGCTGTCACCTTCTTTGTCATCAAGACATATAGGTGAGCGAAAGACAAACATAATGATGGATTTATGTGGTGCAATGTAATTTTGCTCTGCTTAAACCAAACATCTGTATAGCCTAACAAATATCATGCCCTCCTGAATCCTACTTCAAAATCCAAGAGCATATCCATCAGGGCAATTACCTACATCAAAACCAGCTGTAAATTGAATGCCAGAGATCAAGAAACACAGCAAGATGGTTTCACAACAGCCTTGAAGCTCCGATCAGTTCTCCTGGGCATCACAGCCTGTAAGCATGGATTTCAGGAAAACTGCAAAAAAATCCACCCCTGTCTTCAACCAAGACCCCCGACCGTGAATGCACCTCCACTGTGTAGTCAGGAGAACCATGAACAAGCTCCGGTGGCATCTGGAGCAAATTCACTCTGCCTGACATCTCAATCAAGCAAAAGCCAGGTCAGCAGTGTGGGGCCTGATCTAGGGAGGCCAATTAATATCTCTTGTGCTTCAGCTCCCTTTTTGCTCCCATTTCGCAGTAGGATTATGAGGATGAAGAAAGTTATGTGTCAAAGTAGCAACTACCGTGCTAGTGGCACCTTGTTGTTAAGGCAATGAACAGGTCTGTGGAAAAGTGGTAAGAAATGAGAAGTGAAACAAATGCACTAAAAAGGGTAGAATAAGGTACCATTAACCAAATGTAGGTTAAAAAACGAGAAGTATGGCCAAGTTGCTCACTTTTAATGGACAGGGATTGAAAATTAGATAAATAATAGTTATATAGCTAAAAAAGTACCATTTGTTTCACTTGGACTCTGAAAGCTGCTGTGTTCTGTTCTGCAAGATCCAGGCATTCAAATTCCTAAAGAGTTAGTTAATCAATCAGTAGTACAAGAAATGAAAGGAAAATGGTTGACCCTGCTGGGAAACAACAAGGGCTCATGCACATCTCAGATCCATCATGTGCTTTGCTCATGGCATGGTGGGCAGTCGGCTGGCAGGTGAGGATCTGGAGGCTGGACAAGCTGCATGTTGCACATAACTCCAGAGCCACACTACACCAAGACCCCGGTCCTCAAACATCTCCAAAAGGACAGTAAGGTAATTCCTGTGAGCCCTCACCACTGGGCAACTCGTATACATCCTTGTATGTCCAGGGCCCAAAATCAGTAATTCGTGTTTGCCTTTAATCAGGCTGTGCCAGTGTGCACATTAATTTAAGCCTCAGTTATGAAGAGGAGATATATTAATATACAGAACAGTCATTGCCAGAAAAATACACTGGTCAGTTTCTTAAAAAGGGGTGAGGGGAAGACCTATATGCTGCAGAAATTCGTGGTTCATACTTTTCCTCTAATTACCAACTCAATGAGTGCCCCTTTGTTTCTCAGGTCACTCCCCAATTATATATTACATGTTTCCTTCGTTCCACAACCTTTAATTCTTTTCCAGTGTTGCAGAATTAACTGGACAGGGTTCTTAATCTTGTCTCTACAAAGAACTTGTTGTAATTGCAATGAATGCTTTCATTTTGCTGGTGTCTGAAATACGATTTGCAGGGGAAGGGGGAGTGCGGGTTGATGCTAGTCCCATCATTAATAACATTCTTGCAGGGATTGTAGCGGTGGGAGTAAAAACCCCAAAGCTTTTATATAATAACGAGCATGTGTCTGCACGTGAGCTGCTCCTTTAAGAAGCCTTGGGCTAGTGGAAGAAGAGGGATTCGGAGAAAAGGCAGCCCTACAGCTACCACAGAGGGCAGAGGTTAAATCTGTTGGCATTTTTATCACAACTATGGTTGCTGCATATCCTCTCCCTGAAGGCTTCACTGAATTAGAGGTGTTTGCCATCGGCACTGCCTTGCTGGTAGAAGGTAAGCTCGGTGTGGGACCTCAGCAACAGTAAGATTATTGCCCCTACTATTCCTGGTGGGAGGGGGAAGGAAAATTGAAGCAAACAGCAGCACTTGTGGTACGCTGACCCAGACGTACGGTGGTTACTGTGGCTACATCGCCAGTACTTCTGGTGAGTAAATCAGGGTAAGCTGCAAGCTGTTTGCAGTGAAGATCTGCTCTGTATACATAGCTGCCCTATAGTGGGAAGTACTTGGTACTTAGCTTTCTCATCAAGAATTTGGGATGTAAGATTTTGTTGTTGACTTTTAAAGGCAATTTTATCTTCCTTGGGGGAAGGACGTTGAAATGACTGATAATCTCTCAATAAAATTGGTCTGCTTGTTTTGTGGGCTGGGATGGCCGTCTTACAATCAAAGATGATAGGCCCAAAATAGCCTGTTAACTGTTGGCATACATCCAGATTGCATTGGTAGCACTGCAATTAATGGCTGCTGGGTAAAAGTAACGAACAGAAATATACTTGCATGACATTAAAAAGCTCTCACAGTGTTAAGAAACAACATTGAGGTAGGAGACCATGTTCATTTCATTTAGCCAACCTGGGCTTTTCTTAAGGTATGTGTCACTTTGTTGAGAAACTGCAACAAATCTGTGCATTTCTATCTGGCAGCTAGCGAAGGACAGGCTTGTAGCTACGATTATTTCGGTGTCGGTCACCGGCACCTCTTCTGAGCTACATCCCAGTCAGGGCCTAGGACCCCACCCCTGTATAGTGCTGCTCAGCTGGGGATGGAGGGATCACGGGGCCCAAGAGTAGAGGAGAAGAAGCTGTAACCACCATCAAAACAGGATAAATGCTCATCAGCTCACTCCATGAACATGGAACATGGGAGCAAGGAGGATGTTTGCCCTCTTCTTCCAGGTAAGCTCAGCTGGAAGGCAGCATCGCATCTGCCTGCAAAGGAAAGCTGGAAGAGCTGTGTCAGAAACTCTTCTTGGAAGACAGAGAAGAAAAAGCTTCTACTTCTGTCCCCAGGGCGAGCTGCTGCCTAAACAGAGAGTTCAGGGCTAAACCTGGCCAACAGCCATTAAGCCATCTGCAGGGCCTGGCATGACTTTGCACTTGGTTACTGAGGGGTGAGAAGCGGCAGGAGGACAGGGACACCATCGCTGGCAGAGCCCGACAGCCGGGGTCCTGCTGGGGAGCGGCTGGTTGTGGTACCATGGCCCTGCCGGCCCTTGCCTGCCCACCTACCCACTTGTGCCCAGGGGCCGCAGCCTGCCACGGAGCTGCAGTTGTTGAAGTCCAAGCAAAGTACCTGCTGGTAGCCTTCACCTAAAGCTAGGTGTGATCTAACACATTTATATTTACTGAACACAAGTATTTTCTATAGGGTTTTAAGAAGAATGTGCCCACTGGATTGGCAATAAAACTTTCTTTGTTGTCTGACTTAGAAGATCAAAGTAAATAATTAAAGATTAACTCACTTTCTCAAAGACTTTGAGAGAAAGGCAATTTCTCTCCAAATTTCTGTCAAATTTTCTCAAATTTCAAAAAAGAAAGACCTTTTTTGCTGCAGCTTCTAAGTCCAGTTTGCAAAAAAGTTCTAGGGAAGAGGAGAACCTTGCATTCACTATATTAACTGGGCACATTTGCTGTTCTAAAAATGAAAACTCAGCTATTTTTTTATTTGTTAAGTTCTCTATTTGTACATTCATGCTGGCCTTCAAGAAAGCAGAGTGGGCTGAAGCCTGGCACTTCCAAAAGCAGGGGAAAAATAGAAAAAAGTTGATATAATTCTTCAGCTCTACTCTAAATATGCCCAGAACATACCTCTCCTAAAGGCTTCACTGCATTTGGGAGAGCTGGCAGCAGTTTTTCCCTGTGGGTGGGAGGTAAGCTGGCAGGAAGTTAAGAATAGTAGATCTCAAATGACTCCAAATATTTCTCCTGGAAATATTTTGTTATGTGTTGTGTAATGAAAGACACACATCAGCTGTTACTATGGTTATGCCATCAGCCATTAATGCAATTAAGGTAGGAGCAGGATTTCTGACTAGACAAAATCATCCATCTTATGTAACTGCAGAATTAAGACAATGAGCATAAGTAACTACACTACTTTACAGAATTAGGGGATATCGATTTTTTCTGCGCTACATCATTTCTCTTTCCAAGAAGAACACAAAGAAAAAGACATACTGCCTCTCATCTAACTGAGACCTAGAGATGGGATGTTGAGTCAGAGCCTCATCAGAGCTAAAGTAATTCAGGTCATCTTGAAAAGGACATTAAAGGACAAAGCTTGAGCTTAAACCAGTGAAGAATGGGTTTCAGGGTGGCACAGCTCTGTGCTGGGTGAATAGCTGGGGTTGCTTGGATGCTCCTCTCTGAGGACCAACATTAACTTATTTTTTTTAAATCTATCAGTGACTACTTTTTGTAATTAGATTATTCCTTTCCATGTATAGTCTATTGACGAAGGGCAGTAATAAGATTGAGCTGGTGTGATTCAAGCACCTTAGATAGAAGCCCAAAGGGAGGCAGGCTGACTGAAACACGGCTGAGGGATTTCTATCCTTAAAGACAAAAGAATGTTATAATTGATATTAAAGACAACCAATTTCTCTACAAAAGACAGGCCTGGAGATGTATGCACCAGCAGCATGTGCTGTCTGTCAGCCCCTCTGAAACTGCCTCCTCTGTATCTCTCTCACTCTGACCCTGGATGTCTCTGGATGGAGCGTGGCAATAAGGGTTCTCTATTAAAACAAAAGGCAGAATTACAAATAAGATTAAACCATTTCTGCTCCGCATGACTGGCCATATCCCTGATGCAGTTTGAAGCATTGGCTTCAGCTCTCACCTATGGCTTCTCTCCTGAAAGTCTTTGTAACTTGCGTGCAGACTGTAACCACTACAGATATATTCCCTGTGCATAAGTTTCCACAGTAATTATTGTTCTCTCATTAAAGAACACAGCAGTATCATTGTAAGTATTTTCCATTTCCAGTTGAATCACACCAAACAATTCTGTATTTCAGCCCTGCTTGGTTTCTGTCTGAATGGCTTGACAATTATTTCCTTCCGAAAAATCAAAGAACTCCGAACACCCAGCAATCTGCTGGTTCTCAGCGTTGCACTGGCTGACTGTGGGATCTGCATCAATGCATTCATTGCTGCCTTTTCCAGCTTCCTAAGGTATATCTTCTTTTTCCTAAAGGATGCTCAGAAGAACTACATGAAAATTAACAGCTTAAATTCGAAGAGGTCAAATTACTTAAATGACTCTCTCTCTAGCATACCACTTAACCAACCTTCTCATTCTCTCAATCTGAAACAGGAAAATGAACCTCTATATAGTTCTACCAGGCAAGTAAAAAAGCAGACTTTACTGCCTATAATCACTGACTGATATAAGTCTGATTATAGAAGACATTTAACCAGACAGCTTTACCAGTGATTATAGTAGAAGCTACTTGAATGTCGAAATAGTAGTACATTTTCAGTTGACTAAATCTCTGGATTGACCCCAAATTTATCTACAAGTCTTTCTGGTTTTTTATGAACCTTTCCATTTAAGCACTTATTTGAGAAGTTTGTGGAAAATGAAAATGCAGATCTGTTAGCAGGAAGTTCGTATCAGTTATGATACATTTGATTTTCCACATTTTCACACATGTCAATCATCCAATCAGTGGACCGAAACAATATCATGCATTTCAGTGAATAATTACAACAAACAAATCACAAGCAAACCATACTCAAAAAAACCCCCCACTGCCCTAAAAAATAGCTGATGAATAATTCCATCTAAGTTTCATATTTTTAAACCCCTGAAATACCTTTACCAGAGAACAGAAATACATTTCAAGCCAGAATGTGACTATTTTATTCTCTCTTAATGGAAAAAAAATAATTTTGCAAGTTAACAAGTCAATAATAAGCTCCAGTGAGGCCTTATTCAACACTATTTTACCTCCTGTATAGGTCACTCTTATTCCAGACACTTATGAAGTCAATAAAGATGCCTTACTGAACTTGAGCTGGGAAGCTAAGGTCAATACATCAAAATGAGTTTGGTTTTAACAATTGCAGGACCTTGTCTTCCAAATGGGAGCAGAATTTTCCCAGCCTCCCAGGCAGTCAGCTATCTCCTGTTCCAAGGGACTTCCAGGGCTAGTTTCCTAATGAATTATGCTGGTCTTCTGTAAATACATGAGAAAGGAGATTGCTGAAGATTTCCAGCTCACAGCCAGCTTTATAAGCATAAGAGTCAGGTTAGATGAACACAGAAAGAAAAAAAGCCATGGCTCCTTACCACGAGTGACCAGGATATTGAAGGCACATGTCAGCAGATGTCTGCTACATGAGACTGTCTCATGGTTCTTTTCATTCTATGTCTGCAAAGACACTTGGAGGAGACCTCGGTCTTGCTGTCAGGAATGTTTTTTTTTTTGTTGTGAGCTTTTGTACTGTGCTGCATGGTGAACACTGACTTTCCCAAAAGTTACTACTCGTTTGCTATTTTCACATGTTGACAAATTGGCTGCTCCCAGTGGGTGCCAATTTTGAAGACACGGATAACTGGATGAAATGTAGATTTCAAATTAAAAGCACAAATTTCCAATATGTAAATGCAGGGTTAAATTTTCTTCTCCATATTAAGAGTAAAAATAGCTGTTGTACTATATCAGACACCACAGCAAGACAAATACTGGCAAATACCTAAAGCCAACCACAGTAATATCTTTCACAGTGTTTCTCAGACTTAGAAAGCATGGACACAGGCTATCACTGTACCATCTCCATTAATGCAATCTCTAAACGGGTCTTCATCTTTTTCTATAATTTTCTTAACGTATTCCTTGTTTGTTGACAGATACTGGCCCTATGGCTCTGATGGCTGTCAAATTCATGGATTCCAGGGCTTCTTAACAGCACTAGCCAGCATTAGCTCCAGCGCTGCAGTCGCCTGGGACCGGTATCATCACTACTGTACAAGTAAGGGCTACAATTTACCTAGCAACCTTACCCAAATCCTGCTATAAGGCAGCTTGCTTAGATTTCAGAGAATCAAAGCAAGCACATATTTATTATCTGTGTATCGTATATGTAAGTTTATTTTACAGACTAGAGATAGAGCAAATATAAACAATCTCTCCAAAGGACTTGTTCCCATACAGGGGGCACTAACCAGCCATCTTCAGAAGATATTTCCTCTTCCAGATCACATCCAAGTTGTGACCCTCTTGCCATGCTTTCACTTTCTCCATAAGTAATCTTCAGTGTCCCAAACAAAATCCAACTCCTCATGCTGGAGAAAAATCTATGTGCCTTGGGCTTCCATCCAACACCCTGCTATGTACCAAACAGATCTTCATGCCCATGCAGAGTTTACTAATTACAGATAAATTTGGTGTAGCTAGAGAGCTGCCTCTGCAGAGGCAGCAGCTGCAACCGAGACCATGGCAAAGCACTTCTGCAGAGGTACGATCGGGCAGACAGAGCTCAGCAGCCTCGTTGTGTGACACACAGGCATTTCGGGGTGCAAGAGCCATTTGTGGGGCCCCTTATGAAGATTCAGTACATTTCTTCCCAAGCAAGGAACAAATTATCTGCAAGTTTCAATAAAAGTGGCAGAGCTATTTTTAAGTACTGATAAGAAGAGGAATATGTTATTTTTCTTCTCTTAGTGAAGGCCATTTTTTGTTTTTTTCTTGCAATTTTGTTTAACTAGCTCTGACACCTTGGCTGGATTTAATGGAAATCTAATATTAGACAGGGAGATCAACCCAGGAAAATATATTTGCCTTTTTTTGTGGACTTATGAAAGCATATTTTTGATTTCGGCAAGAAATAGAGATTGACAGCATTGTCAAATATATGGATTTATAGAGACATCTATGCTCTAGCTTTTGTCACAGAACTTCCTTCCAAACTTTGGCTGTATTGCATTTGTGTATTCATGTAACATGAGTGGAAATTTCTGCTGAATTAGGGTGCTGAGATGGATTTGGCATCTGTGGAGACTGCTAGGATTTGCGCTGGGACTCCAGCTGTGCTCCAGCCACCACTGTGGATGGGGAGGACAGGGGAATAACTGTATTCTCTTAGCACAGAAGTCAGGAAGCACAGCAAGGGGCATTATCATCTGCTGTAAAACAAACTAGCAGCCTTGTGAGCACTGGAACTCGCAAAACCTGCTTTCTTGTGAATACCCTGCACAGGGATGATGTTTGCTTTTGTCTAGTAAGAGAGACGTGCCAACTGCCATACAGCTGCTTTCATGGGGCCTCACATCTCCCCAAACACCAACTTTCACAGTAAATGCAGCAACTTAGTACCTGTCAGGCCCCATTTCCCTCTCCAGTTTACTTCTAGAGTAGCCAGTGTTTTCAGAAGTTATTAGGAAAGGACTGAGTGACAAACACAGAGTGTACAATCTCATGGCCCTCATTAGGAATTTTTTGATATGAAATACAAACTTCTTCTGAAAGGACATCCTAGCATTCCATAATGCTAGGAATGCCCTAGTCCAGACTATTTGGCCATTTTGGCAGTCATGTGGGAGCTCTGCCACCTGGGAGAAATGGACGAGGTCCTCCCATACAGATCTGCAGCTTTCATGTTTCCTGCTAAAGCCAGGCACCTTCCAGAGAAGTGAGGAGTCCACAGCACCTCACGTGACCGCACCATTCCTCCCAAAATTGTTTCCCTCTGGCAATGTTGATAGACAAATGCAGCCCTCCTTTTCTTGTGCTAAAGCACAGGTTGCTCAGACCACTTCACAAAATTCTTTCTAAAGGAAAGTGTAAAAGATGGCTGGGGAAGAGACTGCTGAGCTGCAGCGCTTCAATCCCCTCCACCGTTAGCATCCATCCTGCCTTTCAGGCACAGCCTCCATAGGATGAAAGCAGCAAGCGGTAAACCACACCCAGAGCATACGGCAAACATGTTCAATCTGATGGTCCTATTGAGAGTGGAAAGGTTGCCAACTTTCTGTTCTGCAACTCTTGTCAAGAACTCAGCTCAGGCAAGGAAATGTCTTTTTTCATGTCCAGACAGAGGCCTCAAATCATGCAGGCTGTAGGCTAAATCCATACTAACACCCTTTGGACACTGAAATCTGTTTGGAGCTAGAAAAGTAGCATCTGTATTTTAAAAGAGACAGAGCCTGAAAATAAGCATGTCTTTGGAAAGATATTTTACTCTCTGCAACACTGACTTTAATGCTTTTGTGTCACGCACTCCCTCAGTCAGGAGCATACTACATTAAGAGCACAGGCAGAGAGACCCTAAGGGCACAAGCTTCTTTACTTTGCTCAAATTGTTACCTACTGTTGGCCAAACATTGCTGCTATTACTGAACATTTTGAACAACAAAACAAAAACCCAGAAGGTTTCAAAAGCTCATGCTCTGTGGCTGTTCCAGTAAAACCAGCCACTTCTAGTTTCATCCTTCACATGCTGCTTGCAAGGAAGTTTAAGTCATATTTCATAGATCTGATACACCAAGCCTACAGGCTATACTGTGTTCTCAATCCATACATTAAACTCATGTTGACACTGGTGCAAGTTGCATGCCTGTACAGAAGGTACAAAATACCTTTGCCTAAAAACCAACGCTATCAACCTTTTATCTTTGTTCCCCGGGAACTGGTACTCCTTCCAGACTCAATTACATCATCCCCAATGTTTTTGTTATGTCCTTACAGTTTCCTGAGAAAACCTTTGTTGTGGCATTCCTCAGCTTGACACTTGATTATCCACTACCTGTATTTCTGAGGAAGAAAGAGCTCATGAGAATGTGAGGTATTATTACGATGATGAGAAAAAAAATGGGACTTTTCAGCCATTCTGGATGCTAATAACACAAATATGTTTACCAACATCCTAAAAATTAACCAAGTTTTTAGATTTGGAAGTCAATACAACCCTCAGTGACACAGTGCTAGCCTTGAAAGTGTATTGGTAACTAGACATGTCATTCACCACCACACACGACACAGAAGCTAAAGTTTCAAGACATTTTACTCTCCTACCTCTTGCTTTTTTCCTCCCAGGCAACCATGCTCAGCAACTCTCTTTCATCCCCTTAATGTGGCTTTTGGGACTATGAGATGCTACTTTCACAGCAAGGAGGAGAGAACTACAGAAATTTATAGTCTGTATATGCAATATACAGACTTATGCAATAAGAGGAGAAAAGGCAAGGGAGTCAGAAGGGTTTGAAGATGGGAAAACAGATTATTGTATTTCAAAATTGGATCATTAGGGGGAAAAGGAGAAAACAGAAGCAGTTTTGTGTTAGTGCCTGACAGGGAAGGAGGAAAGGGCAAACTCTGGGGAAGCTGTCTATCAATAGCCAAGCATCAAGGACAGAAGATGACATTTTATACCAAGGTAGACACTATTAGTTCTCCCTCCCTGGCCATTCAAATGAGGAAAACACCCTGACTTACTTTCTTGAGATAGCAAGGAGGGAAGGAAGCAGCAGCCTGGGAGGTCTCACTGGAGCAGGGATCAGGCAGGCAGAGGGCAGCTGGTGGACAGCCCAGGGGCTCAGTGACCTGAAAGCAGGCAACCACCTACCATGGAGATGGCTTTGCCAAAGGCATTTCAATCTAAGGCAGGGTTCATTTTGGTGAGAGGGTAGCATACTGCCATCAGCAGTTTGTGGAGAGGGCTAGGATCCTGGTCAGTTTTTTTCCTTTCATAACCACAGCATACAGTTACAGTTTTAAAAGGAAATAAAAAAATCTAAAAGATTTTACACTTGCATTTAAGAATTAGGGGGAAGAGGAAAATCTGAAGTGATTTATGTCAGTACTTTTCTCAGTATTACAAAAGAAAAAACTGAACAAAATTGGCAGGGATTTCGCAGCAGCATTCAATTTCAAGAAGTAGAACTGCAGTGAGTTTTATCTAATCCTTAACATTCAGGGAAATCTAGGTGGTTGTATCAGTATTCAAAGATTAGCAAACTACCATTTGCTCCAATTGCAGCTGTCAGCGCTGTCAAATCAGGAGCAAGTCCTTACCTCCTGTCACGTTTACTGCAGCCACCCTGCCACACTTCCTTCATCTAGGCCTGCACCTGCATCAGTTTTCCCCGACAAAATGCCAATGTTTATACAGATCTTGCATTTTCACTGAAGCAGGAGGTAATTGCCAAGACAGCTTTATGATCATGGAGAACCACAGCAAAAAATTAATGGAGTAAAATAAATCCCTTTATTAGGTCATTTTAAAGAGCTTTTTCTAATGATATGCACAAAAGAAGCAATTACGCGGTGCAGCTTTCTTATTCCTACAAAAAATGAATACTTGTGAGCACCAGTGACTGGTGCTTTTCACACTGCAGACGAAGTAGGTACCAACACCTATTTTACTTTTGACTGATACATACCTTCCCTTATAAGACTTTCAGATATTTTTGGTTTTGACAAACTTTGCCAATTTTAAGTGACGCCTGCCATGACGTCCGGTACAGGCCATATTGCTCTGGAATAGCTATTCTAGATAATAGCTACAGACATAGCTAATAGATCAGCTATAATAACTCAACCATTTGCAAGAATGAGGAAAAGGGACTTTTTTCCCCTCCATCTGAGAAAATCCTGTTGACCTTTTGTTTGAGAAGTTCCTTTTGAACACCAGCCTGAATTCCAGCTGAAAGGTAGCCACTGTGTCAGAGATGTACTTTTTGTTCTTTCTGTGAAAATCAGCTAAATGTTTGACCAATTTCTAAATCTTAAAAAAATCTAAATTCATAAAAGTCCCCACAGACTAAAGATGGAGAAATAGTTTATGTCACTAAAAACTGGCCAGCATAATCAAAAGGTTCCATGCTCTATCTAGCACTTCCTAAAATGTAAGCTTTTGACGTCACAATTTTAGTAATTTTTAAACGATGGGTGGGTTTTGTTTATAAGTGACCTCTTTCTGTTCCAAAGCAATTACAGAAGCCATTTAAAATCCCCTGTAATACTATTTCACTGTATGGAAAAGAGAAGCTTCCCTCTTGCTTTTCAAAGAGAGAAAGCCAGAGCATAAGAGTGATGAGACTTAATAGGACCAAATTGCCAGCACTGGGCCCTAATCAGGAATTATATCCTTAAGCATACGCTGAACTCCACACATATGCATTTAACTGAATTAGGACCTACATGCCTATTACATTAAATTTTATCAGGCCAAAAAAGGCGTTTAAGGTAAAGCAATGGCCTGCTCTGCATAAAACCAAGAGAACTACTCTCGACTCGCTATCTTCCTGTCGGCCCTCTCAGAGGGGGACATTTTTGCCATGTGAACGGAGCACAGTTCTTTCACTGTTCTTGTACTGAAAGTATTTTTTCTGGGTAAAACTAAAATAATATCAAGTTTGTTGAATTTTACATTCATACATTTTTAGCTACTTCTGATGTGTCATTAAATGTTTTCTGGAGGCTCAACAGGCAGCTGATTTCACCAAGGCTATTTCACCATTAATCTCATTTTGGAAAAGGCCAAATCCAAAAGAAAAAATTTAATTTTGTTAGTTCTGATTCTCTCCTTTTCTAATGTCCAAACTAGGACTCCTTAAGTGTGAGGAGAGAGAACATACGAACTCAGCCCCAGAGATGAGCTTTCCAAACGCAGGCTGTCGAGACATGCCTGGAGCCAGACTCCAGTATTGCATGGTCCTTTCATTCTACATTTAAATAAGAAAATGGTGTTCCCTAGCACCCATGGAAAAGTAACTAAAATAAACTTTTTCTTACAGTTTTTCATAGAAGAGGCACAAACATTAAAACCAAAAATTAGGAAAATAAAGGAAAAAAAGAAAGCTAATGGAAATTGAGAAGTGCCGTCTCGCTGTGCTCCCCATGGTCCTGCCGGGCGTGTGGGCCTCCCCAGGCACAGCAGAGGGGGAACCAAGGCAGGGCTCTGCCAGCCAAAAGCACAGGGAGTTTTCCCCTAGAGTGTCCTATGGGCTGCACTTTTCCTCTTAAAAAACTAAGCATAGAAATCTTCATTAAAGCCACTCTTGATAGAAAATGTTCAGCAGGAGGCCTCACAACTTTCTTGTTGCTTGCACGCACCCCAGCTGGTAGCACGTAGCCAGAGGAAAGATGTGGCACCAAGAGATCGGGCACCGTGAAAGGCCCCAGAGATGGTGGGAGCCAGTGGAGCAAGAGCTTCTCCTGCTTTGCTGTGCAAGGCAACAGCAGGGACAGCGAGGGTTCCGCCAACCCCCTCCACGCACGTATGCCGGCAGCTGGATCAGCGGCCCTTGGTCAGCACATGCACCCATGGGCTGCCTTCAGTATGCCACCAACACTGTCCCAGCACCTGAGGGCAAATTTTATCAATGCAAGGATCTTTCCCTTACATGCAAAAATCCATAAGGTGCCAGTGTGTGGCTAGGACCTAGTGGCAGCAGAGTTGTCAGTCAGGGCCCATCCTGTTTTGAGACCTTCACCAGACCATCACGATAATGCAGTAGTCCATGAAGTGAAAGGATGGGATGGAAAGAGAGCAAAGTTTTTGCCACAAGATACCACAAAAAATAATTGGTATTAACTATTTTATAGGAATTGCTGAGAAACAAAAAAAACCCCAAGATTTAGTTTGGGTTTTTTCAGAATATCAGGAGGGCTTACCACTTAGAAAATTGTATTCCCAAAGCAATAAAGCTACTTTTGGCATGAGCTTGGTTTAAAAGAAATGTAATTCAGATCCAGGTTTCTGTGCAGCAGCTTTTGATAATGCCTTCAAAATGTTGCTAGAATATGTAAAACACAAAACAAATCTGACAGCTTATGTAATAAGCTTTGTCCTGATTGAATTTCAAGTTGCGGTTGTGTAAAGGCAAGCTACAAGAACCCCTGTGTAGAACACAAATGGAAATGGAAACCGTGGATGAGGAACAACTCTAACATGCTTGTTTGAGCATATACCTAAATACGATGCAGTTCTGAAAGATACAACTCAGGCTACATTACTTCTTTGGACCAGGAAATTAAAAATAATTACAAGTTACTAAAAAGTTTGACTCATATTTCTAGTCTCCTAAATCAGGAACTATTCCTTTATTTTCATCTATGTCATTCTAGAATCATATTATGTCAGTACTACAAAGCAATATCTCAGCCTTTGCAGCCAAAGTATATCTTCTACATAAGAATCATACAAAAGACAGATATTAGTCATTATTAATCATTCTTCATTAGTAATTATTAAAAAAATAAAATTACTAAAAAATGACTAAAAAAATCAATAGATTTTTTTTGTAACTACCATATTAAAATATAGAGTATTTAATCAAAAGGATTTTCTTTACTTTGTTCTTGGTATTTAAATTGCAATGTGTACACCTGTCTTTTCCCATAACTAATTTTGAACACCTGCACCAAACAATTTTTCCAAGTTGATTTTTAATGCAATGCAAACTCTAATTCTTTTCCCTGAAGAACCTCTGGAAGATAAGAAAAAGGACAGAGGTAGAATCAGCATTCCTGTAAAAGGGCAAGTTCACTAACACACCTACTTTATTATCCTTCTTTAAAACACGCAAGGACAGCACAACACAAAATAGCTACTGCAGGGTTTGCGGTCCTTCCTGGAGCTGCTGCCTTATGGGGATCTCCCACCTGTGTGGCCCCCACATGCACTCCACCCACAAGTCAGCCACACCTGATCCCACGGCAGGGCCTCACCTCATGCATCTCACTTCCAATCCTTCACCTTTCTGAGAAAGGTCAGAATTGGCCTGAGTCTTCCTGGCCTGCTGTCACGATGCTGCTGTTAAGAGCAGACAAAAAGATTGCTTCCCAACCTCAGTGAAAATTACATCATTATTTTTCCCTAATGGGAGATTTGATTAGAAAGGAGTAGTGGGAGAAGTCACTATGCTCCGTGCTGGTGCAGCTGGCGTCATCGGCTATTCAGCAATGGCATGATTACGGACATTAGTCTCAATAACAAAATTATCCAGGCCTTTTTACACGCAAGCAGCGAGGCCAACACAAAGTCCTGCAGCAGTGGGGAAGCCTGCCTGCCTTCTCCATGAAGAAATACTTCCTGTGTCTTCTAAGTTTCCAGCCTTTCATTTCATTCATTGACCTATTCCTATGGTATTTTATGGAACTGGATGAGATAGGCACAAGTGATCATTTTTATTATAAAATTAGAAAAAAAAAATTACTAATGCTGAGCTTCACATTTCCTGTTCCAGGCTAAGCAATGATCTTAAGGGCAAAATGATTTGACCAGCAGTATTTTTAGAACAAGATCTGTTGTCAGGTTGTGTATATATATATTCACATATACATTGATGAGCAGTGATTTAGAACAGGGTAGATTTAATATCCACATGTGCTGTGCACTCCTGGCAGGGCAGGGGCTGGGGAGTGCGTGCAGAGACACATTCCTGATCTGACCTGCACCCTGCAGCGGGGGTCTAGTTCTTCAAATCCTATTTATTGCATCACCCTGTTCATTCTACTCTCTGCCTCATCCGAATTTTTAAACAAGTTCCCAAAACACAAGAATATAATGTTTGTAACAGCAGCTGTGTCTCCAGTGTGGTACAAAGCTGAGCAGCAATCCAGCATTTGTCTAAGTAAAGCACACAAAAGGGAAGTACAAGTTGTTGTTTCCTAAAGTCTAAATGCTCTCTTCATATTTTATGCAAGGTTGATTCCTCCAGACTCAGGTCAGCTTCAGGCTACAAAACAGACAACGGCTTGTTTCTGCCTGAGGCCCAAGGGCCGGGGCACAGCTTTTCCCAGTGGTTTCAGTCCGGGCATGGAGACCCCCTTTTCTCTTCCCACAGGGAGCAAGATGCAGTGGAGCACGGCCATCTCCATGATGGTGTTTGCGTGGCTGTTTGCTGCCTTTTGGTCCGTGATGCCCTTGCTGGGGTGGGGGGAATACGACTACGAACCCCTCCGAACCTGCTGCACCCTGGACTACAGCAAAGGGGACAGGTGAGGGCCAGGGCCAGCTCCCTCGGGAGTGGGGGGTGGAGGCTGCCGTCCCCTGGGGTGGTCTCAACAGCACACCAAAACCCCCAGCTGTCCGCCATCATCGTTGCTGGGGCAGATGTCCCTCCCCAGCAGCTGGGGCAAGGCAGGCACGACCCAAGGCTGCCTTGACTCACGTGGCAGCACATGGAAACAGCTGAAGTCAGCTTCTTCCATGGGAGAGTCTGAGGCTCCAGTTTCTGCTACTCCCTTGCTTATCTATAAGCTGCATCTTTTGTGGGTTTAGGACCTGAAACCCTTTCAGAATGGTTTTGGTTTTATGCAGTCCAGCACAGATATCCGAGTAGGGATGCCTCGGTTTAGAAACCAAACACCTGTTGTGACTTTCTACAATATTGTCCATCCTGCACACAACAGCATGGCACAACTTAACCGGCCTTCAGCAAATGCTGCACCTAAAGCATGCTGACAAAATTGGGTTGGGCAATTTTAAAAATACAAATTGATGAATATTTACAGCAAGTTTACAGAGATGCCCTAGAGAGGAATTAACAACTTTTTTTTTTTTTTTCCCTCTTCACCCTTTCCAGAAACTATATCACATTCCTTTTTGCTCTGTCCATTTTCAATTTCATGATCCCGGGCTTCATCATGCTGACGGCCTATCAGTCCATACACCAGAAGTTCAAGAAAAGTGGGCACTATAAGGTAAGAAAGCTTCCTCAGTCTCTGCAGCTGCCTTGCCTAAATTGGGCTGCATCCAATAGAGACAAAGTCCTCAAAAAGCCAATTTCTTTCACAGAGGCTGTGGCTCAGCTCCTTCTGTGCTAACTCCCCAGAGTTACTTGAGTAGGAGGGTAGCGCAACACAGAATGTGGACACCCAGAAAGTTTGTGGAAACCCCATCCTTAGAGATGTCAAGATTTGACCAGACAGCCACATCTGCCCCAACCTAGTGCTGTAAACGGTTCCCCATCGAAGCAGGGGTTGGACTAATGACCCTGATGATTCCTCTCCACCAACACTGGTCCAACTCTAGTCACAAAACAAACACACAGCACGCAGAATATTTGCTAATAGCATATCAATATCTCTCCAGAGAAACTTTGCTCGGGAAGGATCATTATTTCCTGCTTCGCTACAGGCTCTTAGCTTATCGCTAAGGAAGTCAGCCAGAACTGCAACACTGCAAGGAAACACACAGGCACCCCATGGGGGGAGAAGGGCCTTCCTATACACACCATGTTCACACTTCGCTGAGGAAATTCAGAAATTTTTATGAGCTGGAAACAAAGGAATTGTTCTGGTGTGGCAGATTTATGGGAGTGTAATGTGATGATTATATGAGTTGTTTCCTTAGATGCAGGCTGCACGGTCTGGGGCACTATGCATGGCTGGCGGGCACAGCCTGACCCCTGCACTCAGTAAAGATAGTCAGTTCTCAAGGGGGATGTTATACCAGCAAAGAGACCGTCAGGCAGACTGGAATAAATACATGTGCCCTCTAAATATTTCTTGAACAAATCTCAGTGTTTGTTATTATAAGTCTATTATCTTTTTTTTCAGTGCGTTTGTGCAATAGCATGTGATTTCTTTCTTACGATATTCTGTAGCTGTGCAGACTAGTTACGATGCAGAAAATTTAAGGATGAAATTATCACTTCCCTGTTCATTACTATTTTTAAGATACTTGGAAACAGCTGGCCACGAACACCATGGATAAGGCCCTAACTTGAAGGACAGAGGAGTCCTACTACCACAACAGAGATGCCACTGCATCCATCTGTTGCACTGCCGTAGTAGTGGCTTCTCACAGTTTATTTGTCTGCAAGACCCTCTAAGAAGTCAGCAAAACATCATTCCTTTTTATCTGTTTTTAAATTTACACATTGCCTTCCCTCCTCAGCAGTAATTACTGGCCATAGCTTCTATGTCTAGCACACACACTGATTTAAATGATCTACCATAAGGTGCTTTGTCACCTCTGCCCAGGAGCGACTGCCACTCCGCACCCGGCCCCAGGAACAGGGCTTTAGGGCTTGCTGCAGAGGCAGCCCTCGATGCGGCGGGAGCTGTGCTCACACACCTCTGACGTGGACAGCAAAGCAGCCATGGTACGGCCTGTCCTGCTGGCTGACCCCCTCCTGCCACTGAACACAAACCATGGGCTCACCAGATCTGTCCCATCCGCTTGTTGCTGTGTGCCATTGTGAAATACAAAGGAATTTGTTGCTCTTGTTTTTCAGTTTAATACTGGTTTACCATTGAAGACACTGGTCGTTTGCTGGGGTCCCTATTGCCTTTTATGCTTCTACGCAGCAGTTGAAAATGTGATGTTCATTTCACCAAAATACCGCATGGTACGTCTATACCACCCGAGGGAATTCAAATAATGACATTCTCCTTACTCTCCTCTCTACATTCCTATGGCACCATGTCAATTTACTCACAATTGGTTTTACTTGTTATAACATATATAACACGTAGATCATTTCCTCAAAGCATTCTGTTCATCTACCACTTTTAAGGCAAAACAACTAAGCACACTGATGTAACAGGCATTATATTACTGCTTTGATTAAGCAACAATTTAGGGAGTCAGGGGGGGTTATTTCAGCAGTCAGTTAGGGGTCTGTAGCATGTCCTGCTTCATGGTTTGTAGGAGCTTTTTGTGTCCTTCACAGAGGCAAGCACCAGCTCAAAATTTTCAATTTTGAAGAGACTGTTAGTCTCATTCATTTTTCTAACACTTCTCTCTCCTCAGGGAAGCTGCAATTGCCATTCTTAAGGTTATGCTGTCTCCTTTTTTCCCTTTTTTTCTATGAGTCTTGGCTCCGAGACTGCCTCTGGGACTCAGTAATATCACATTAAACCTTTCAACTTTCATTCAGTCCCCCAAAATCAGCCCAGTTTCAGGTCACAAAATGCATTACTGTACTTAGGCATTCAGTATGCCACATAAAATGTGTTAGCAGTATCAGCCCACCTACCCATCAGAAGGTGTCCATGGCACACCCTTCACTCCTCCTAAATGTTTGTATTCACTCTCAAGTGAAATACCCCAGTTTCAGGCAATGCTGACCTAAATTCTTTCTCCTGGAGACTATAATTTCCTGAGCAAGGGCCTCCAACTGAGCAAATCGCTTTTACCTCTCATCTCTCAGGCAGTAGGAAGCTACTGCCATTGGAGACAGGCATTTGTTTGGTAAAGGGAAACTGAGCCTGGGCTGAAATCAGCCCATTAGCACCTTAGTGCATTCTCCTATTAATAAATATTGTGTCTCACGACAGATTCCTGCCATTATTGCAAAGACTGTGCCAACCGTGGATGCCTTTGTATATGCCCTGGGGAATGAGAACTACAGAGGAGGAATATGGCAGTTCCTCACAGGACAGAAGATTGAGAAAGCAGAGGTTGATAACAAAACTAAATAACCCATTACGGCATTAAGCAAAATTAATGCAGGTACATCACTGAAAGCAAAATGCTAGAGGAAACTGTGTGCATTCTCTGATCCGTATGTGCAAAGGTGGTTCCACATTGGAAAGGCTGTGCATTGGCTACAAGCAATGAAGCACTGAAAGAAGGCCCTCCAGATAACTGTCCAAACCATCACGAGCTGCTTGTCAAACAAGCTGCCTTAAACCTGTGTTGATTGTCATCAGTCTCATTTTATATGTCACTGCAAATAAACTATGTGCTGGAAAGCATTTTTTCTTCCTGATACACTAACATAAAAGCTCAGCGAATTAACTGAAGCAGGGTATTCATTTATCCAGTGAGGCCTCCTCAAATCAATCTGTGCAGTTTGTCCATATGGTAACGTCTGGATTACTAAAAGATTAAAGGAGTATCCAGTATTATTCCACATGTCTGTATAAATAGCTTATTCATCTGAACATCGCATTTTCAATGCACCCAAAATGGGAGTTCCCAAACTTCCATGATGAATCTGCTATCCTAATCCCATAAAGACATTTTAGTGGGCATTTTACCCCAATAAGGAATGTTAGCTTGGCTCCTGTTCAAATGAATTAGTGTGTGACATTCAGCTTTGTCACACAATAAATTGCATCAGATTTTGCAGCTGCTGCTTACCAGGACAATCAACAAGCTCATAGTCCGTCATAAAAGCATTCATCTTTTTATCAAACACTGAGCAAAAACTAAAGGGAGGTATGGATCAGATTCTGTCTTAAAAAATATCATAAGAATAAAAGTTAACTTCACATCTGCCATTAAATTCCCCTGTGTTCTAAATGAGTGGGAACAATCACTGAATCAGTTGTGACGAAAGAGCCTGAGCAATTAAAAAGCTACTTATTTTATAATTATCAGAATTCATACATATTTTAAACTATTAGAAATGTCCATTTTCAATGTGTGTATTTGCTCATGTCACTCACATTGCCTACAGGATGAAAAACTGGCGGTTTATGTTGGCTGTTACTACAAGATGTGTCTCAGAATGACCCATTTGCAAAAAGATATGTGCATGACAGACAGAATAAGAGAGACTGTGCGTACAAAAAGCCAAACCTAATTGATTCTTACAGGGATCATATGGTTCATTTCCAAGCGTTGACAGTGAAAGGGCTTTTGAAGCTAACCAAAGAAAAAGCTGATCTCTCCCTATGATACATTCCAACATGTTAGGCAGGAAAACGGTTGTGTATGGGTTACAGAAGGGTAGATGGTGCAATCCTGGAAGCTAAACAATCAGTAGGTAGAAGGAACGTTCCCCTCATGGCTAGAGATAGGAACTAAATGTCATTTTGTCACAGTTAATGAGCAGGATCCCATTCAGAGATGTACTGTGGAACTTGTGAGGTTCAATCTAGTCACAAACTACTTGACAGAGCAGTGAATAACGCCATGACAAAATTATCCAGAATAATCACATCTAAAGCTGACAGCTAAGACTTATATCTTAGGTACACATAATATTAAGTGAGCAGATGACAAAATGTTTGCACTGGTAAGTGCAAAATAATGTGTATGGGCACAAAATTACCCTTAAGCATGTATCTACAGTGACAGGCTCTGAATCTGTAATTATCTCTTTCTCAGGAAAGAGACCTGGGCAGGTCTTCAAATCATCAGTTCACTTGTCAGCAGGGTCATACTGACAAATCCCAGCAGAATGCTAAAAAACACTAAGAAAAGGAATAGGAAACAAAAGAGGACACATGGTCACGCCGCCTGAAAGCCACTGTGCTCAGACTTAGTGAATAGGGTGCATAGTTTGGCTTATTCCAACTCCCAGAGGATATAGATAAGCTAGAAAAGGGTCACAGGGATGATCAACCATAAGGAGAAGCTTGAACACAGTAGGGATGAAATGAAGGAGAGTGCTGGCCCAGAAGAGGTAGCTGGTGAGGAGACCAGAGACAGTCTTATTGAACGAGGGGTTCAGGGGATGTGGAGACAGAATGATTGCTTCCTGCTTCCAACAGCACAAGAATGATGGGGGACACAGTAAAATTAAATTGAGCTGTGTATTTTCCGAAGTTTGCGGTTTGAGGAGTGTTCCTCATGTTTGCCTACTGAAACACATTATGGCTTACATAACAATACTGTAATAACATAATAAATAACAGCTTAAGACATTTGGTTAGGGTCTCAGTCCCCTTTGTCTTAAAAGGAACATACTGCAGTTAGGAACTCGTCTCAGGCGTTGGCTCTCAGTCCATTTTCAGATTGATTTTTGACTTGCTTTTACTGTAAATCTTTTATCGTGGGAGTAGAAAGCAGCAGACCTGTTTCCTCATTCTGTTGGACAGTTACAAATTTTACTGTGCCTCTGGTTAGGTTTGTGTATTCTTTTTGATATTTGATCACTGAAAGCTAGTGATGGGTAAAGCTGAGTATTACTACTTAGTGAGCATAAGGTTGCTTAGTGGTATTCAAGCCTCAACAGAAATAGGGCCTCCTGAGCAGCAACAAAGGCTATTCTTTATGGCCACAGTGAAGAAATTCAAAGTAACAAAATGACTGAAATCTTTCAGACCTAGGGATGGTGCAAATCTTACAGATGTGCTTTGAAGAACGTGGGACATGTTCATATAGCCCAGCGTAGTGCTATAAATTGAGACCACAGCAAAGGCAGTACAGTGCATCACAGTGACATGACAAGAGGCTGTCCCACCTACCACAGCTCTCCAGAGTGAGACCTCACTTCAGATGGTTCCCCATGCACTGTGTTGCCCTGAGTAGCTTTGAGCTCCGGTTGCTCCCATCTGCTCAGAAATCCCACTTGGTTTCACTCTGCACCTCCAAACCTGAGTACCTACATAAAACCTGACTCATTTCTGTCATTTGTCTCCACTCAAAATACCTTAAACAAATGCTTCTCAACCAGTCAGGCCCGTAGCTGTCCCAGCCTAGGAGCTCCTTCATACAAGTTACAAAGGCTCTTGACTGAGTGGAGAGGCAAATGAAGCATTTGAACGAACTGAGTGGACTTAAACACCTCCTCAGTTCTGGTTCATAATGCCTCGGCTGCTGACTTCCTACCAAAGAGTAGAGGAAATTAGGTTGCTTGTGACTCATTTATTGGATCATGGATAATCTCATTCTCTAAAAACAAACAAACAAAAAAAAACCAAACAAAAAAAAACCAAACAAAAAAAAACCAAACAAAAAAAAACCAAACAAAAACAAACAAACAAAAACAAACAAACAAAAACAAACAAACAAAAACAAACAAACAAAAACAAACAAACAAAAACAAACAAACAAAAACAAACAAACAAAAACAAACAAACAAAAACAAACAAACAAAAACAAACAAACAAAAACAAACAAACAAACAAAAACAAACAAACAAACAAACAAACAAAAACAAACAAACAAAAACAAAAAACACACAACCCAAAAAACAAACAAACAAAGAGATAGAAATAAACATAAAAGTTTCCAGGAACTGGTCAGCAAGGCAAAAATCCTCTTCTAGCTAGAACTAGTTCTCACCACTGATTTATCCACATTAAGAAGAACTGGCCGATGATCACTAACAAGTGCAACAACAAATGTGCTGTGTTTCTTTCAGAAAAACATCTGAAAGCAAACTGCAGTGTATCAAGAAGCCCAGCACAGGCTTCCAGTTAATTACAGAGTTTACCCTTAGCACAGTCAGCCTTCACCACAACAAGTGCTGGCCTGGTGCTGCCTGGCACTGCTGGTTGTCCAGCTCTTGCCAATGAATATCTGCTACCATCCTGATAAAGCGTGTCACAACAAGATCCCGTATCTCAAGTAGGTTATCCTGAAGTATGCAAAATCCCACCATGTTTTCACATTCTGGAGAATCCCAGATGGCTAGAAACAGGATTTATATTACTCTAACCAAAGTACAGCCCACGGGGTTATACAGGGGCTGCAAAACACTCCCATACAGATAGTATCCCACCTAGTATTCAAAAAAACCCAAACACGTAAGAACAAAAAAGGTGAAAAGTGTAACCCTTGGATGCATTCAGCAATTCAGCTTAAGTGGGAACATGCAATCTGAACATCAGTGATTAATACCTGTCACTAAAGATGAGAGTGGCTACAACCTACCCACTTGCAAAAATAATTAGATGGCACTTCAGGCTACTTCACCTTAGCTATTGCAGCCCTTTGTTGGGGAGGGTTTGGATGATTGTTCATGATCAAAATAGAAGAGGAAAGTGTCTCTCCTTAGGGTTCAATTACTTGATTCAGTATCCACTCACTCTTAACACACAATGATCTGCAGTATTGTATCCAATATTACCAAACTACCCTACTATCCCTCTTACAGGCAGTCTAATTCTGCTCATTTTGCTTATTTGTGTCAGAGTGAATATTTTGACGCACCGATGAAAAACAGACTGCTGAAGAAGAAATAGAAGGCAATTTTTCCTCCTTATCCCTAGACACAAACAGCATAATTTCTTCAGGTTTTCTTTCAGCAGACAGAAATACCTCACACCTTAAATAGCATCTCTTGCAGTCCTATTTTCAAGGCTATTAAACGCCTACAACTCCAAATGAAGTTACTGTGTCCTCAATAATGCTGCAAATCAAGGTCTTGCTGACTCAGCTTTCCTGGCACTGCCCACACTTACAAACACCCTACAGTTCAATAAAAGGGAGTTGAGTTTCTCTGCAGTGCACATTCTTCATGTGCTCCATACACTTCCTGAGGTATTTTTCCTAGCACCTCTTGCACATCTGATGGGGCATTACAGACCGATTTAGGAATAGGGTCAGAGGAAGAATTTGCATTGTTCCCAGTCTATCATCTTACTACTTTGAATCGCATTACTGTAAAACAGTGAGGTGAGCTGGTTTTGTCACCACAGGGAAAAAAGGTTTGCCAAATTCCTAAACATGGAGCCAGGTGCTAATGATTGGTTTGGTTCAACAAGTTGGGATACAGAGACAAAAAGTGTAATGTAAGATAATATGATGACAACAAGCGTTAGTCACAAGTATGTATCCTTCCTGTCATGTCTCACTTAGATTTCTGTTCATGTGTCACCTGTGAGGATGGCTGAGTGGAGACTCACACTCTCAGCTTATGATACTGAGAGTTTGCATTTTGGAGTTAAAATGCAAAAATATTTGGTACCATACATATTCACACTTAGAGATTATTCATCAGAGGATTACAATCAATGGCCTGTAGGGGCTACCCTAGACAGGCTAACACAGTAAATACTCAGAAGGTGCTTTGTTATGAAAACAGGCATTCCACTTTCTGCAGAGAAAAAGGGAGGATGGACACCTGTTGCATTAAGATTATGAAAAATAAGAAGAATTTTTATTTAAATGGTGAACACACATGCCCACACACCTATTTTAGGTGTTGTTTGGAAATTTGCTAATGCAAGGTAATCTCTTTTGTATCATTAAAAGACAAAAGGATCCAATAACAACAGCAACAGAAAGCACAAAAATTCTAAGATCTGCATAAGATGCAAGTTTGAATGATCATGAATACAATTAAAATTGTACATGCAAGACTTAAGAATTTTTTGGTAACACTTTAACATCCTTCGATTTCCACATGCAGGATTTTTTCCTGTGTTAGCTATGTATGAAATTTTTCAAAGCAGGTTTTGTTCAGAACACAACATCAGATCATAGAACTGTCAGAAGATGAGAGCTAGGGCTGAGTAAAGGCACTGTGCTGGCTGACAGATTTTCCTCATTTCAGTAGAAGCAGGAGACAAGCACAGGGCTCAGCCTCCCGCACACTGGTTAGAGACGACTACCCTGAACACTGCCCGAGAGATGAGGCAAAGGGAGCTGAAGGGAGCTGCTACATCCTTTGAGACTCTGGCCCACAGAAACAGTCAATACAACTAAGAATTTGCACCTAAATGTTGATTTCATGTTGAGAAGTATTTCAGATGCAGATTCAATTACCTGCTTTAAAGGAATCTAATTTTCATTAACCCATGATAAATTAATAACATTAATAAATTAATGTAAACTAATTAAACACTGTTTAGAAATATGCTTCAGAAGACAATACTTAATTCAGTTGGTCTCTAATAGTAGAAAATGTGCTTCCTTTTAATAACAATTGGTTCTTGGGAATCTGAAAACTAATTGTGTAGTTATAAAGCAAGGTCTAATATCTTAATACAGTGCTACCATAAGTCAAGTTTTAAAAATAATTATTTCTAACTGAGAGTACAAGAATGTGACTGTAGGAGGACAAATATTTGTGGCTTACGAACACATATACCTTATTTTTAAAGAAAAGACTGAAAAGGTGACAGCAACAGTTCACTTTAGATAGGAAAACCAGCAAAGACAATTATATAATTGGAAGCAGAGAGCAAACTTTCAAGGCCTAACAGCAAGAGTGCTAAATTTTCAATGTGCTTTAGATCTTGACAGTGAAAACAAACTGTGTTTTGTCAGGCAACAGTTGAAGCTCTAATTGCTAGAGAAGTCACTATTTGAATTTTCTTGGTGAACAGTAAGATAACAGATTTTTTCGCTCATGGTGTTCAATGATTTGTGTCCACTGCCCCAAGATTTGTTCCACTGAACTACACAAGGAGGTGCTACGGCAGCATTCTTGATTTCTCTCTCCATAAACTGACCCACCATTCAAATACAGGCAGTTTTGCAAGCAAATTATATCACATTAGATAAGAGGTCGTTGTGCTGAAAAGCAGCTGTACAAGCAAAAGCTTAAGGATGCTATTAACCACAGATGGGGCAGGGAAAATACCGTTAAACAAATAGAGGGAAGACAAAACCAATGCTTTGATGGCAATTCACTACTGAACCAAGAGTCAGTTCAAACCTCGAAGCTAATCAGCACTCTGCAGTTATGCTTCTGGCCCAGCAACGCGTTGAGTGGCAGCATGTCCTAGATATCACATTGAATGGCACCTCTGATGTATAGATCAAATGCTTTATTTCCCAGAGGGCTGTGCAGCCTTTCCTTCTTAAAACAGCTAACAAAGAAAAATTTTAATGGAGGCAAGACATTGGGCTGATTTACTGAGTTAGCCCTTTATCTACAAAGAAACTACTATTGAGATACTTGGCACAGACATGCAATGTATCCAGCTCCTGGAGGATAGTCCCCAAGCCATAAGCTCTCCCCCAAAAGTGGGATCCACACATAAGATAAGCAAAAGCATCTTAAACAGACTATAAATCTGAAAAGACTTTTTTTTTGTTGTTTCATATCCTGCGTGCTTGGCCTTTGGCACCACATCGAGCCACTTCCCTGCAGCCTGCTTTCAGCAAGGATTCAAAGCCTGGGACTAGGCAACTTGAAGTCTATCTTTTTCATATAATGAGCAAGAAATCACTGTTATGGCTGAAAGAGAAGCTTTTATGCAATAGCATTCATCTGGGAGTGGAGGGATTCAATTCCATTTGTCCTTAACCTAATGGCAGTCAAACACACATCTTCTCTCATGCAGGACAGTCACCAGACTGTTGCGAAACTCCTCCATTTCCCTATTGACACTATACAGTTTGCAGAAAAAAAATGCAAGGTTTTGCCAACTGAAGGGGTAGAAAGTGAGAACAAGCAATTTGGAATTGATTTGACTTGACTAGAAGGGAAGAAATTTGGATCATGATGTTTGCTTCCAGGACAAAAAGGCAAAGGCTCGTGTTGCTAATGAACACCTGAATTTCTCCAAGATACTTGGGAGGATGAGTAAAATAGCACAAATTACACCTCCTATGGAATTAGCCCATAATATATCCTATGGACTAAAAATTAGGCTACTGACAGATCTTAAAACATAGTTGGTAGGCAGATACCACTGAACAGGGACATTTTTAAGTTAGAGAGACTTTTTCTTGATCCAATTTTTTTTTTGCTTCTCTATGCTATAGTCATGTATTTAGGTGACAGAAAAATTTGTGGAGTAGTAACTAAGAGATAGATGGTTTATCATTATAGGATGACCTGAGCCACTAGGGTAAATAGTTGTGACCTGTATTTTGGTAAGACCAAGTGTTTGAGATCCAAAAATGGCAGTCTTATATTTACATGATGGAAGACTTCACATTGAAAAACAGAGCTCAGAAAAGGATTTAGGGGTCATTATAGATAACTGCCTCAATGTAAGCTGTCTGGGCAATGTTGTAGCAAAAAGGACTAATGAATGAATAATAAAGGACATGATTCTTGAATATAGGGAAAAAAAAAAAAAAAAAAAAAAAAAGAGTATGAAGCAGAAATAATGAAGGATTACAGCATCTCTGGGCAGCACTGCCAAGACCCCTACTAGGTTACTGAATCCTGTCCTGGTGTCTGCATTTTAAAGAGGATTTGAAGAAATCGGACAGAGTTCAAGTGAGTGTCACAAATGAATTCTCTGGCTTTAACAAAAAAGCCCAAGCCTTCTGACATGATGGTAAAGGAGCTCAACATATTCGGCTCACTGAAGAGAAAGCGTAGACCTACCTTCATCACACTGTGTACGTAATTGCACTTGGGGAAGATATACGTGAGGAGCTTTCCAATCTGGCTGCCAAGGATCCAACGAATAAAAGTTGAACCTAGATAAATTCAACCTTGAAATAAGGGAAAATTTCCCAGCAGTAAAGTAATGAAAGGCAGGAACAGCTTATCAGGGGAACTTAGTGAAACCACCATCACTTGCAGCCTTTTAGACAAAGACAGATAGCTCTGAAGATACACCCTTAGCCTAGTTTCAGGCTAGATGATTATGGTTGTCCTTCCTAGCTCTGTAAGCTGTGAACCCTTAGTTCCCCTATGCATATCTTGATTTCCACCAGCCTTGGTGAAACAGGACTGCCTGTACTCAACGTGCTTGCAATGTTTCCATGATGGCTTAAATGATGCTACAGGGGTTATGACTGGCAAGGATGCAGAGTTAGTGTTCAGGGGCCACATTAGCCTCATGGTCAGGGAGAAGGACTGATAGAGGGAAAGCATTCCTGACTCTGACATGCAGAAGACTGGAACCAGAGAGAGGCATCAGGTGGATGAACCATTGCTCCTTCTCAACAAGAAAAAAAATATCTCTTTTTCTCTATACCTTGCTTGTTCTAACAGGTGCATCTATGTTGCAGTCCCAGAAACAGCTATGTGTAGCGACAGACATCCCTTGGGAACTTTAAACAAATTAACCTGCCATATATGGGAGGTCAGACTAAATGACCTTGCAGTCCCTGAAGTTGTTTCTTTTTCTTGTATTACCACAAGTATGTTTTTTCTGCCTTTCACAGGTCACTGGAGCAGAAGTATAAAAAGAGGGAAGGAAAACTACTCACTTGGAATGAGGTTTTAACCTGGTGTCTCCTGGGAGTAACTGAGTGAATGCAGTGACTTCCAGGCTACGTGAAGGTAGGCAAGACAAGATGAAACCCTGTCAGCTGAGTGAAATTGCTTGTCTCTGAACTCTAGCTTCCTCCCACTCTTATGTCCTGTTCTGATACAGGCAGTCAGCCCTGACAATCAGCTAAGATTTTGATAGCAGGTGCATGGAGAGATTGTGATCTGTTCCTAAGGTAGGAATGAGCAATTGCCACAGCAGCAGGGTGGCCATTAGCAATTCTATTTTGGCAGATATTAAAAAAAAAAAAAAAAGAAAAAAAAAAAATGCAATATGGTGTCTGGGACAGGACTTAAAAACAAACAAAAAAGAACATAAAGTGTAAAATTTTGTTCTTGAATAGCAGTGGAGAGTGCTCAACCCTTGTGAGGCTAAGAAAGCTTTCCTTTACATGCAGCCCAAAACTATTTTGCAATGTTACACTGCTTTCTTCAAACTCACCCACAGAGCAGTTAGAAAGTGGAGCACATCACAGACATGGTCAGATCTGATCCCAGTGTGCTTGCTGAAGGGAGGCACACTACCCAACTTCACTTGTCTAAAAAGTTATGAGGCACCAGGTCTCGGATGGTCCCTCTGCTCATCCAGAGGCAGGGTCCTCCAGAGGAAATTGGAGGGCACTGCAGACGCACAGCCATGCTCTGCTCCCCCCATCCGTCTATCCCACAGCAGGTACCAGCACCTCTACCACGATCACCTAAAGATGCCGTTTGAAATTAAAGCTATATAGCAGCCATACTTACAAATGCAACACATGAATCAGCAATGAGTTCAGACCAGAAACCTCACTGGAAAAACCCAAGGTTCTTGACTCCACTCAGCAGCTGAGATTAGAAACATTAATCCCATGGCATTGCCCATAACTAAAGGCTCCATCTACCAGCAAACAGCTGTGTAACAACTGCTGGCTGAACCTCAGTGCTTTGAAATGGGATTAGGATGAAATGAAAGGAAAAGCAAGCATCGCAAGCATCAGTAGGACCACCACTACTTTAGTGTATCTTGTATTATATTGACCAAATAATAAAACTGGCTTATTAGTGCCTTTCTGCAGTTCTTCTTTCTGAGAATTCATTACCAGCAGAAATGAGAGTATTACAAACAAAACAAAGGAATTAAGGACTAGAAGCATGTCAGCATCGTATTACCCAATAGTCTATGCTTAGATCCTGCACTGAGCATTTATTAACTTCTTTTTGCTGTAACATTTCAGAGGCCTAAGCTTGCCACTTGTGCTGGTTTTGTCTGGGATAGAGTTAATTTTCTTCACAGTAGCTGGTATGGGACCATGCTGTGGATTTGTGCTGGAAACAGTGTTGATAACACAGGGATGTTTTCATTCTTGCCCAGCAGTGCTACCATGGAGTCAAGGCCTTTTCTGCTTCTCAACCCACCCCACCAGCGAGGAGGCTGGGGGTGCACAAGGAGCTGGGAGGGGACAACAGCCGGGACAGCTGACCCCAACCGACCCAAGGGATATTCCATAACATATGACATCATGCTCAGCATATACAGCTGGGGGAAAAAGGAGGAAGGGGAGGACATACAGAGTGATGGCATTTGTCTTCCCAAATAACCGTTACGTGTGATGGAGCCCAGCTTTCCTGGAGATGGCTGAACACCTGCCTGCCCATGGGAAGTGGTGAATGAATTCCTTGTTTTGCTTTGCTTGCATGCGCAGATTTTGCTTTACCTATTGAACTGTCTTTATCTCAACCCACGTGTTTTCTCACATTTACCCTTCCGATTCTCTCCCCTATCCTGCCGTGGGGAGGAGTGAGCAAACGGCTGGGTTGTGCTTAGTTGCCAGCTGGGGTTAAACCAGAATACCACTGAAGTCTATTCCATTGACCTAGCACCACAAGAGAACACTATGCCTCAGACAGGATATGCAAATAAACAATTATCCAAAGAAACGGTGATCTCTCCTTGGGTGTCTTTAAATGCTGCATGTTGTTTTTCTGGCTGAAAACTATTTGTAGATAGGGACAAATGACAGGATAGCAATGCAAAAGAGTCATCCTGTGGGGAAGGTGCCATATGGTACACAAATCCCATTAGGAGGGTTTAACTGTTAATTTAAAGCCTAGAGACAAGCAGGAATAAAAGGAAGCCCAGTTCAGATATTCTCCCAATGCTGATTTTGCTTATGTTTTGGTGACACTGAGAATGCAAGATCCATCCCTCCTCCTGCTGGCAGCCATTAAATATGACTGAAAGAAGGCAGAATAACTCCCCAGTTACTGTAAGCAAACACCAGTAAGCCAGTGCTGTGCACTACCTCTCACCAAGTCACTAGGCTCCTGCAGTGCTTATGTGCTAGCAGCCAGTCCTTTCTCAGTTGCACTGACAACTTAATTCAGAGAAGCTGGTTCATCTATAATGCACTGATGGGATTTTCCCGCTTTAAAATTTGTTTGCACCTCTTTTCAGAAGTAACCCACCTTTCCTGACAGAGCTGTAAGGCCAGGTCTGCAAACGGCATTATTATTATTCACAAGTCTATTTCTTCTTTTTTCTTTTTTTTTTTTTTCCCTTCCCCTCCAGGTGATGGAAAAGAAATGAACTGGGAGGTCTTTTCAGGCAAGGTGACTGTACTGTGACCAAGGGGTAGTACTGGAGCTGCAGAGCTGCAATCTGCATTGGTTCCTCACATCCCGGGCTGGGCTTTCTTGTCACTGTAGTGTTGGAAGTAACATGGAAGAGGAGCTGGTTAAGTACTGCCTCCAGGCATCAAAAATAATGGCACAGAGGTGGCTTGTCAAACTTCAAGCAGTGGAAAAAACTGACTTCTGAAAATATATCCTGGCTGTTCCATCAAGGGTATAACTGAAGTGTCTAGTTTGATTTTATTAAATTGGTGTATGGAAATAGCACATAATTTAGAATCACAGGCTTTGGTTAAAGTTCTGATTGCAAGCTTTCAAGCAGGTCTGAGGCCCAATTAAAAAAATTAAGTCCTCAAAATTTAATCCATCTTTACCTTTTTGCTTCAATGTGACTCTTGTTAGCTCCCTAAAATTAGATTTTTAATCTCAGATTGGCACCCCATTCTCTGCCACTCAAGTATCACAAACAGTGAGAAGATTATGGCCACTTATGTAGTATCTATTTTCCTATAATCCTTTTAGCACCATAAATGCTAAATATAGCACCCAGTTTAAATTAGCTTTAACCTCAGGTTGACTCCAGTTAACTATGCAGGAAGAGTCATTTTAAAAAAAAAAACACACACACTCCCCCCAAAAAGCTACAAATATTCTCACACTTTAAAAAAAAAAAAATGGTATTAAGCTGTTCAGTGCATATAAACAGATCACCTTAACAGTGGTGAATTCTCTAACAACTTTCTGGAAACCTAGGACTTGCGAGCTATTAGTTTGCCACAGATGGGTAGATTGGTTCCAGTACTCACCCTTACAAACAGCCATCCCAAAAAGCACAAGAAGAAACTGGGGCTGCTCGTGCAGCTCCTTTATCCTGGCTACATCTTCAAATGGTTAACACTGAACATCAATGCATTTTTGTGAATCAAACTCCCACTAGTTTTTCCAGGACAGCCCTTTGTAGGCCGCATAAGATCTTCACAAGGAAAACTGATATGTCTCTTAACTAGGGGAGGACCATCACTAGATCATCATAAGTCACTAGTGAGAAGAGCTAAAACAGGCTCAAAACCTAGAACAGGAATGACTTCAGTAAAACAACTGCAGGAAACCTTGCCTTTTGCTTGGCAATTGCTTCAGGAAGAAATAACGTCCTCAGCATCCAAGCAGGGGTTTCAGGAAGGCTACCAGAGAGCAGAGGTCTCCCACGCTTGGACAGGGATACCCGTAACTGGCCCCAGGGAGTCAGCGCCAGCTCCTGTGGACTGCAGCCAGCTTTACAGCTGGGGTACACCCAGGCTGCCAGGGCCAGAGCTCACTCCATGAATTTTAACTCAGACATACATAAGTTACATACTTACTCGTTAACCTGTATGTTCTGCTTCCACCTCCACAACAGCACTTACTCTGGACGAGCTATGTTCTTTCATCAACCAGTTTGCCTGAGCAGCGTAACAGCAAATGAATCCCAATAACCCAATCATCCTGAAGTAAACAACCATCAGGTGCATCACCCTTAAAGTTACAGGTTCATCTCAAAACTTAGTACTGGATTTAATAAAGCTGCAAGTTTCTCCATGCCTTACCTTCACCCTTTTAAGGCACCACATGGAGAGAAGGGAAGTCCACCCTCAGCAAGCCTGGCATTTTCTCATACTCCAGGGACAGAATGACTGCCAAATCCTACCCTGGCATGGGAAATGTCATAGAAATGCAAATTAAAATATATCTGATAGTGTCTGCCTGTCCATTTTGCTTCAGCTTGTTAGGAACAATTAAACAGATGCCTAAAGCTGCACAGTAAAACGAGTACCCAGGAGCTCTTCCCACAGAGTTTTCCTACTTCACTTGGAGGACTGCCACACACACAGACTGTGGTATTCTCAAATGTTCATTACTGAGATACACTCATCTGTTAAACACAGATTGGAAAGAGAGGATAGATAGAGCTGGTCAAAGGAGAAACAATAAATCAGAAAATGATCTTGTGAACTGCCATGACCACTACCAAAACATTTTGTGAGCTTCTGTTTAAAAAGCTATGAAATCCCAGCAAAATAAACAACACATTGAAAAAATGGTATTAGGGTTCTACATCAAAAGCAGAACAAACGGGCTGTAAGCATGAAATCCAGAGCCCATAGTAACAAACACAACCCTCATGCTGCTTCCAGAATGTTTTTCCTTAAGAAGCCTCAAATTTCTTTTATTTTCTGGACAAGTTGTATAGCAGAAGAATAAACAAAATGTTCTCAACTACTCCGGGATACAAACCAAGGAGCAGTAAGATAGTAATCAATACAGGAAATATCAGGAGGAAATAAAACCTCCAGATACTTATTTTGAGCTTCCTGAAGCTAGACTGAGCACCTCATGGACCCCAGCAAGAGTGTCACTGCCTGAGGGGCACTCAGTCTCACTGAGACACGAGGAAAGAAGCAGCACCATAGACAGGAGGGGAATACAAAGATGAAGGAAAAGGACACAGTGGTAGAATCACATATTTATAGGGAAACTGAAGGGATCGCTCCTCTATGACAATTTGCAAACATATTCAGCTCTTGACTTCAGCAACCTCTTTGACTCAGATCAAATCCCCTACAGGAGGTAGTGGACAAACATCCCAAGTAGGTTACACTCTTTAGAAAAAGTCGTCATCTGGGTTTCATAAACTAGGCCCTTTGGAATAAAGTGTTTCTGTTTACTTTCATTCTGCAGAATTTTTAAAACTTGCTCACTGATACTTTTAAAGAGATTAGCAAGTTAAGCGATTATCTATGCTCTCATTTCCTCATGAAATACAGGTTAGTTTAATCTTTTTAGGTTCTGCAATGATATTATAGGGCATAGCTATAGTATGAAATAACATGTCACTCCAGATGAAGGAGGCTGCAAAGGTTTTGCTATTTTATTATTTGAAACAAAAATCAAAAAAACAGACTTCATCATAACTACAGTTTCTGTAATTTGCTTCAGGGTCATCTAAAGGCAATTCCACACACACAAAAAAAGAAAAGGAAAGAAAGCCCGATCTTTGAAATTGGAGGAAAGAGATTAATGTTATTGTGCAAGTGGGGACACTCCCTGTAACGTGAAGAGTCAGCATCTATTTTTGCAAGTTAAGAAAACAATACAGCCACTACGTGTGTGACAGTGACAGGAATCGCTTGCTGTAGCAAGTGAGTCAGGGGAGTAATGGGTTGCAGAGGGCAGTCGTGACGGCCGAGGCAGAGCAGTGACATCCCATAAGCTAAGCCCATGTCTATCCAGGGGAAGCCCTCAAGCTGTGCCAGTGTAACGGCATACACTGCTTCATGCTGGCTCTGTACGTTACTTCCTTGATGTTGCAGCCTCTGAGGAAAACAACTCTTTACTAGTTTATCAGTTCACTACCTGCACAACCATACGTGGGGTCATAGAAATAATGAAGACTGACCACGACTGGTGTGCAAATGAAAACTCTTCTCCTTCCCAACTCAAATTTCCTTTAGTCAGTCCTGTGCTACCATTACCAGAGAACACTGAAATGGCAAATGTCCACCGTAGGGACAAAATAAGTGCTCTTATACAGAGTCACCACATCCTACGCCCGCAGCCAGGGAAGCTGCGCAGCTGGTGCACACCGGAGGTTGCTCTATGGCATTTCTCATCACTGGAGCAGGCTTAGTGGGCCCCAAGGAAACCTCAATCAACTGTTTTTTTCTTAGATAGTTCCTGTCACAAAAAGTCTTCAAAAGGCGGGGGGAAGTGTAATTAGAAAAATATTTCTTTAATTCTGCTCTAAAATTTTAGGCTTAGCCAATGCCTGGGCACTTCCTAACATCCTCAGCACTGCCAGTCCCCTGACCACAGCACTGGACTTTACTTACTTTTTTTTTTTTTTAATCATGGAACAAATGGGGATGGACCAACATCACACCAGTTTTCTCCTCACCCTCCCCTCAAGACAGCACTGAAATCAAACTGATAGCGTATTGCTTTTATTTGTAATGAAACAACTGATCTACGCATTGAGGAGTCTGTCACTTGTCTGATTTCTGCAGGGGGCTGCCAGGTCCCGCCGGTGGCTCACAGCCGCACACCTCTTCAGGCTGTCATTTCCAGAGGCCTGGGGGCAGCTGCCGGGAGGGCTGGCGAGGCATGTTCCTGCTATGACCAGCCATGAAGAGAACAAATAACATGCACACAATTTATCCAGATTAATCACGTTGAACCCAATCTACTACCTCGTAAGTGTTACTGAAGGAAGAATCAGTGGCAGGAGCATACATGGCAGAGGCCTACAGATGTGCGGCCATTTGATCTGCTCAGCCTGATGAATGGCAGTGCTGTGCCAATGTCTAAAAAAAAAAAAAAAAAAAATCACTTGGCGTCTCTCAGTCTTGCTTTTTCTGAAAACTCAACATTCCTACCATATTATTGTTTCTCTCTCATTACAGTAAGGAGATTCACCGAGCGCACAACCTCTGTTCACCCAGCATGGGGGTAGAGAACTCCAGGGTACATATTCAGATGTAACCTGCCAAAGGTGTTAGCCAGGCCTTTCCCACAGCCCACCTGGGCAGGTTTACCACACCCACTGAAAGGATTTG
Organism: Cariama cristata; assembly: GCF_000690535.1. Lineage (NCBI taxonomy): Eukaryota > Metazoa > Chordata > Aves > Cariamiformes > Cariamidae > Cariama > Cariama cristata. The sequence continues at coordinate 17,937 of NW_009598005.1, read as the reverse complement.
GGACTAGTATCCACACGCCACAGCAGACACAGACACTTCTCCCAAGGACTGCAGGGCACCCGATTGCCCATGTTGCTGTTTGTGACTATCGCTGTTTATTTAGCACAACTGGCTGAGCAGCACCGGCCAAGCACGCCAAGAGAAAAGCCCTTCTCTCCTACCACGGCATCTCTGGAGGGGAAAGGCATTGACAGCTTCTCTTGCCGTTAGTTTTCCAGGCTGTCCCTCACTGCAGAAGCACAGTCACGTAGGGATGTGGGCCAAAGACAGGGAGCTGTGCCCACCCAGCTATTCCCAACTCCCAGAGTATCTTCCTTCCCTAGGAACAAGCACCATCCTCCCAGTCCTGGAGAGATGTTAAATCTCCTAGAGACCTCTCTAACCAGGGGAACCACTTCCAAGTAATGATAAAATAAAATAATTTCCCCAGTAGACTGTTTCTAGTAAGAGCAAAGTGCTGGAGAGAGAACCGTCCCTGCATCACTTGTTGAGGGGATCTGGTGTCCTGAGCATTCGTTAGTCCATTTAATACAGTGACCTGTCTCCATTTATTGAATTGATTTGGCATATGAATGTTTACTCTACTGAGTGTATTTAATCTAATGGCTGCTAAAGCAGCTTATGTGACTTTTAAATCTAGATTTTCCGTACAGTCATTTGTGGAATGACTGTTTGCAAGGGAAACAGACAAGAAATTAGGGCAAAATTTCCACGGACAGACACTGAAAATGGTATGATGTGGCCAGCGCATGCAATTACACAGGCGGACTTGTGCCTCCTTCATTACCGTTAGACTACTTTCCCCACAGCTGAGCATTTCTACAGGCCACCTGACCAGAGGCATGTGCATCCTCCCTGTGAGCACATCATCTCAGACAAGCCCTGAACAAGCTGCACTTTACAAAATTAATTTCATCCTCTGAAGCAGAAAATACAAATTCCTCCACCAGTCCCTTTCTGCAGGGAGAAAGGGAACATGTCCAGTTGAGAGGAGAGGCCAAGCCAGACAGCTCATTCCCTTGTGCTCTCTCCCAAGGGTTTTAACTATCATTAAGCACTGAGGCAAAAGGAGCATTGGTCACTGAAAGACAGTTTCAAGGACCTGCTGCAATGTGCAGAGACTGGCTGTGATCGCAGACCACCTGATTTGTTGAGCAGGTATAATATTCTGTGTCACTGTATGGTGGAAGTCTCTTTGTACCATTTTCCCTTAGGAAAAAATAACATTGATCTCTTACAAAACACTAAGATCTGTTGATCTGTTATTAAATAGATCCGTATCATACTATTTTCCTTTTCAAGGTCTTCCATACCTTTCTATAGTAATTAAGCACGCCAAACCAAAAATCAAATCAGTGCAAAATCATATTTACTCCCAATATGTCACACAACTCGTGTTTTTTCAGCATATGATAGAAAAAAGCTAATCAAAGGACAGCAAGCAGTCTTTGCAACAGTAATCATTAGATTTACTTCTCCTAACACGTCAGACGTGATTCTGATGACTTCCCCAGCTTGCGCACTGCAGGCTCACTGACCCACTGTGCTGCAGAACTAGGTATCGTATGTAACCCATAACTCCTTCACAGGTCCTCTTCCAAGCATTGCCACTGCTGTTTTAAATATGCTCACTAAACTGACATGAAGTTCATTTTAAAACTGAGCATTGTCTAAGCCTGCTTTTCTGATGCTGATATATCCTTACCAACACTGGCACAGACACTGCTTCAAAATTAGAGACAAAAAACCCAGTCCAAGACATTCTCCTCTGAGGGGGCTGGCACTGCCCACCCCATCAAACATCTCCACCTGCACATGCCCCCACAGAGCCAGCAGCCGAGGCTGCTCTCACAGTCACAGATCCCCTATGACTGTCCCACTGCACTCACAACAGCCAAGCAGCACAGTTTGAGAGCCCCTGCTCAGAGCAGGGAGTTGGTGATCCAAGAAATAAACATAGGAAAATGAGCCAGAAAAAGATACATAGCACAAACACAATTATGGTTCCTGGGTAATAAACACCATCTTTAGTTCCCTGAAGAAAACCCTAGTCCATCAGTGTGACTCCAAAGGTGAAGATTCAGTTCCCATCACCTGTCACAGCAGGAAAAAGAAAAAAAATCATCTTTGGGTAATCTCATCCTGGGGATAATCAAGTTAGCTCAGCCTGGCAGATGCTGCAGATCTGAGAGGCAGGGGGAGCAGATGCAGCGTGATGTGGCCAGCCCAGTTCTTTATGAAAGCCACCTACATTCCTGGGCAGCTTAAGCCATGCTCCAGGCAGGGGTCTCCACTTTTCTGGGTATCCCACTTTCCCACAGCAATGGCAGCACCTGACTGTTGCTGCAGCTTCCAAAACTACAGAAGGAAATGGCATGATCTACTTAAACCACAAGATCCACCTGGCAGTAGATTTTGGAGTGATTATCACATACCTCAGGTTGCCTCTGGACTTTAATCACCTAAGATGTGTGATAATCTCCAAAATACACACCCTATTGTGCTTATCAGTGGCAGAAAATGAGAGTGATGCATAAACAACAAGTTGTGCTTACCACACGCACTTGGATCTGGCATGGATCCCGGGAGCCAACTCATGCCCTCTGTTGGGTCAGGTGCAGAAAACAGCTCTTTTCCTTTGCCACTGCCAGCTGAAAGGTATGCCACAAGGTCACCTCCAAACACACCGCATCAAGTATTTGCTGACTAGATACTTGCATGCACAGCTGGGAGATGGAAAGGTCATTCAGTGCTGTGCCTCCTCTCAAAAAATAACATTATGTGGAAGAAAGCTGCTGAATATAGATCATCAGTCCAAGACTGACAGCACAAAGAGGCAGAAAGCCAAACAATGAGAGGGGAAAGCCACAGGTCTCTGTGATAGCTATTTCTTCACTTTTAGAAATTGCTTTGATGAGCTCTCAACAGGGAGTAGCTGCCATTTCCTTCAGTCTCCGCTGAAGCTTTAGTAGAGGCGTGGGATGTTTCTGTGGGATTTTGAATTAGAGAAGAAGTGGACTATACGATTTCCTGCAGAAATCGGTGTGTCCTCTCTCAGCACTCATCCAGACTGTATGAAAAGGGAGACTGGGTAAGTAAGAACAGAACCAAAGGGGTGTTTAAGTTCAAAGATGGCACCAGAGGGCTATCTGAAAACATAGAAAATATTCTTTGGAAAAAGGCCAAGATAGAGCAGCGCATCTCAGACTGTAGTTACAAAATAGTTGAAACGTCTAAAGCCCTGGCTGGCCCCTCCATTCAGCTACTTGTCTAAGGCGCCCAGCCATGGCTCAGCTTCTGATTTATTTTAGACTTACAGGACAGAGCTGACTATAACAAGTTGGAGGGAGGTTCACTGTCTGGTCTCTTCAGGCCGATGGCCACTGGCAGCACACTTCACTGCAGCTTAATCTGCCCTAAGCAGCCCAGACAGAGCAGCTGCCATTTGCTTTGTGCTCTTGCATAAATGCTGCGGATTTTACTGTGAAATCTGGATTTGACAAACTGGGAGCAAATAAAGACAGCTGATGATGATGCCCAAGCATCTGAACAGATTGCCCTTAATGGAAACAAACTCTGCCAGAAAGAAATTTGTTTCTCTAAGAAACTTATATTTTTAAGATTCATATATTTGTTTGCTGTTCAGCAAACACATCATTTGAACAACATTCATCTCCTACATTGTGACATATCTTCACTGACATCATCTTAATGCAATATTGATGTTATAATAGGAAGAACGAAAAAAAGACAATGTCACAACCAAATTAATATCTCCATTGATCATAAAACATAGAGTACGCATCCTCAGAGACAGAAAAACTTTATGATGATCTTCATGAACGTTTAGAGAATACAAAACTAGGACTTCCTCGTACAAAACTCCTGTTGAAGGCAATAACTTTAAGGTAATTCCTATGTGAGGCAGAAGTTGCTAAATGTTCTATCAAGCACAAAGATATCAACACTGTCTTGTAATTCTTAATTCCTTTCAAATAATTCTATCACTAAATACATGCCATTACCCTATACAGAATCTAGAGAAAATATATAACATTTATTAACAAATTTTCTAAACATATACAACTGCCATCAGCGTCTGAGGCATGAAATCAGAGAGTTGATGTTTCTCTGCAGAGTTTGGTGTCAGCATACATCAGCCAAGAACACTTACTGAAGCAAGAAATCAGGGCTTATACTGGTAAGTAACAGAGAAGGAAGTTTATATACTTTATAAACACTCTAAGATGGAAGAGGAAATTTCAAATAAGCGAGATCTGTCGACCTGAAGGTGGAATTAATTTCTCAGTATGCCCCAATAACTACGTTCCTTCTCACTTCAGAAAAACAAGTCTTTTTTACATGTAAAAGGTGGCATCAGATCTTTGTGCTAAGGCATGAAAAAGCGGCAGTTGCTCCGTAGCTCAAAAATGAAAATAAAATATGTTGTCACACCAAAAAGACACGCAGAAATGCTGTGCTGTCAGTAACAATAAAATACTATCTAGTAAATAGAAGTGAGTTACAGTAAATAGAAGAAACCCCACTCCCTGCCAGACTGCGTCTCCTATAGCAACTGGCATATGTGCAAAGCGAAACGCAATTCTATCAAATAACGCTTCTCCATCTGCTTACACTCTGCTGCTTCTACACCCCTTTCTCCTTTGCTGCCAGAGCCCTCCCCAACGGGCAGGCGGTGGTAACCGGGGCGGGGCCGCGCTGAGAGCAAAGGGCTTTTTCCCCGCCAAAGAGACGATGCCGGCGCACCCCCTACCGGGGAAGGGCTCAGGAGCGCGCAGCCCGCAGGGCCCCGCCGCCATCTCCCCGGTCACCCACACTGCACTCCTGACCACCGGGTTTCAGCTTAAACGTTTCATCTCTTTTAAGTCCGTCATGTCAATTCGATTCTAGTCAGAATCTCTACTGACTTTAGTTGCAGTTAGTGAAAAGTTTACATGTAGGATTAATGGATAATAAGGGAAGATCATGAAAATTCCTTATTTTATGATCACGTTCTTGCAAGGTTACTCAATTCTTTGCTTTTCGTAAGGAAAGAGTCCTCTTGTGCTGCACAGAAAGGCCCTTTTAATAACAAAAAAAAAAATCTTAAATAGCAATGTATCATTAAATAACACGTCAGGAGGACAGGCTTTTGGTAGCCACTGCAAACCGGGCCTTTGCCATCGACACACAGAAATCACTGTGGCGGATTTTCTGTAGCGAGGATGGCGAGCCCTCTTCTGGAACCTTGACTCTCTCCCTTTAAGGTCAGCAGCAGCAGGTCACAGTATGATGACTTTATTCTTATCGGTATTTTTTATTAATTTAAATAGTAATCCAAGGGAAAATGCTCATGTTACTCGGTAGAAAAATGTGTTAAAATAAAAGTATGCAAGACAGCTACTGAAGACTTTTGGTATTTGGTTGTTCCAGTTTATCAAAGAAAGACAGCAATAACCCGCTTTAAAGAGCATCTCTGCTGTTACATTTGTAACCAGAAGGTGGCAATAAATTGCCACAAATCTGCTCCAGGTGTCCTTAACTGCTGCCCGCCAGAGCCTAGCGCGGAACAGTCTGAGTGCTTCACACAGCTACAAATCTGTCATTTAAGCTACCACACGGGTAAGCTCCCTGGAATTAGAACAATATAGCCGATAACTAACTTATGCTACGCTGGCAACAAACGTGCCTTCTTCCCTCCTGTCTGTTCCCCCTGTGCAACTGGCCTCTAGTGTATCTGCCCTGGCTTTTCTGGAAGACCGCACTCAGAAGGACCACGCGTCCCTTAGTGTGTACAACACATGCAATACTGTTTCATGTCAGCAGCAGAGCAGAATCTCAAAAACTCAGGGGAGTTTCAGAGGAACAGGTTCTCGTGATCCTTACCACTTACTCAAATCATCACCCAAAAAAAGATCACGCTATGGAAATTGGAGGTTTGGCTGGATCCTCTGTTGGTTTCCAGCAAGCCCTTGGGCCATGCAGCCACCTTGCCTCTCCTACAGTGCTTCTGTATAACTTCAGGGATGTGCTTGTCTTGACTGCCGAGGCAGAAGCTTCCCAGGTTTTACTGAGAGAGAAGTTATCTCAGTAACTGGTCCACAGCCTGGAGCCCTATCCAAGGAAAGCATCCTGGGTGCACATGCTCATATTGAAAGCATCTCTCAGATGGCTGAAGTTTCAGGAAGAAAAACCCACACATGCATACCTGCGCACTGACACCAAAGAGAGCCTCAGAGCCCTCAAAGTTTCCTCCACGTGGTTCAGTTGAGCAGGCGGCTCGATTCCCTCCTGCAGTGCTCCAGATTTGCACTACTCCCCTCGGTCCCGGGCCGATACGCACTCCTGAGCAGTGGGGACACCCTGGGGCAGGCACTGCTCCGGCTGCAGCGCCAGCTGTCTGTCATGGATGCAGAAGAGCTGTCCCGTGACATAAAGAGAAGAGGTTAAAGGGATGCTGGGAATATCCTGGTAAATGTGCGGTTACAGAGCAGCGCTCACCCCCGTGCTGTGCGCGAAGTGAACGGCAGGGTGCACGAGCAGCACTAGAGACCCGCACGGGCACAGCTCGCCTGGCTCCAAGCCGCCTCTCGGTGCAACGGCGAGATGTCTAGGCAGACCGCAGCGAACAGCGGAGCGGGGAGAGGAGGAGAGCCGGGGTCCTGCCCCCCTTGGCCTGCCACATCCCCGCACCCAGTCGGGACCACTCTGAAGGAGAGGGCTTTGCTGCCACGGGGCTAGCTGCCCATCAGACAGCTAACAGCGTGCAAACGCGGGGTGCTCTGCCCATGAACAGTTGCCATCTCAACACAGTCTCTAGCATACTGCTAGAAAAGAACTTTAAAACAAAATTATTTTTTTTTTTTTACTAAGATAGCTCAACATGGTTATTTCATTTTCTGTTTTTAACAAGTTAGGAATTATTCTTTTTTTAGTGAAGTCTCATCTTATTTTATTCTAGTGTTACCCCACCAAAGAGAACACATTTGGGAGAAGAAATTGTCATTTACTAAAACATACAACAGCAAAAAAATATGTAGGCATCCAAAGTTGCAAAATGGAAAGATCGACATTCAGGATATTTCAACTCTAATGCAGGATAAGACAACAAGGCGACAAGGTGAATACTGGGACTTCCTTCTTTCTGTGATCATTTCCACACAAACACAAAAGGAGACTCCAGCAAGGAAGAATCCAGGTGTTAGAATTACTCTGTATTTACACAGAATAAGTAGCAATTCTGTCAATAAGCTTTGTCCTTATCTCAAAAATTATTTGTAGCTTTTTTTAGGAAAGAAATAAAAATATAATATTTTTACTCCTGTCTTCCAGATAAATAATTCTGAGATTTCTGAGAGTCTAGAGGTTTCTTTGTTTTGAAGAGAAGGAAGGGGCTCCAGTGACAGACATTTAAAGAAGAGATCAGCTTTGCCAACACTCATGTGGCAGCCCAGACAAAATGAGTATGTGCACATGGGAAAGAGGAGAAATAAAATTCAGGTTGGAAGAAGCCTTGCCATTTGGCCTGCCACTCATCTGGATCAGCAGAGCCTCCTGACAGCCCACAGACCTGCATTTCCTTTGCCTGGGACTTGGTGGTGCAGGGACAGACTGAGACCAACTCTCAGCATGACATGAGTTGGATATGGTCAAGAGCTGTACCTGGACCCACAACATAAACTTGGGAGGGGCATTTATGTAGGAGCTCTACTACTGCTGCCTGAGAAAATGTAAGGCAAGGAAAGGTTTGGAGTGAACAGGCAATGGCAGACAGCTCTGATCAAAAGCACACTGATGCTCAGTTTGTAGCATATGAAACTGCTGAAAGATTGAGTGCTCAGAGAGACTCGGGGAAATGCAAACAGAGCCCCCAGAGGGGAACCATTTTTCACCAGGTCATGAGCAAGCCAATAATGATTTCCACTTCATTTGTATGTGTGCTAAACATACTTGGCATTACTTCAGAGACTGGGGTCAAAAGTTCGATGATTATAGATCTTTGCTAAAGGCATTGTGCTAGAAGATGCATCTGGATAGCTGCTAGGGGAGGGTGAGAGCCAGGTTTGCACTAACCCTCACCCCTGCCATGTCCTAGTAGGGCTTCCCAGCTGAGATCCATTATATATGTAACTGGCAAGGCAAAAAACAGCCACAAAGCTTATCTTGCATGTTACCTTACTGCCCAGATGCTACAAAACAGCAAACAGGAAGCAGAGCAAGGAGGACCAGCATTCATTTTGCATGTCCCAATAGCCTTTCCACACTGCCAGTCTCCTGGGCCAGCAAGAGCCTTCCTTTGCTCCAGACCCTCTTCAGCATATCCTCCAAAAACGTACAGCACACACAAAAATTAAGTCATGCATATATGAGGGAGGGTGAAGGATAGCCATCTTCCCTATCAGCTGTCAGGGAAAGGTAGGTAATTACAGAAGGGCAAAGTAGAGCACTTTAAATTAGCCAGTGCCTAACACAGACACTGCAACTTCTCCCCCTTGCAGTAAGTCTGCATATATACCCTTGCTTTCTCCCCAGCGGTGCCTGCACTGCAGTTGAAGCCCTTGGACACATTTCAACACCCACTGCCTTCTCACGACACACTAGGACACCCATTTTCCAGGTACAAACACAGCACCTGGAGTTGAGGGTATCCTTATGGGGCTTAAAATGAGACCTATCTATCTCCTGCTAGAGGAAGCTTTGGACCAGCCTCATTCCTCCAGGGGAAGTAGTAGCTGATGCCTGTTCCCAACCCCGGGACAGCTCTCAGGCAAGCCAGCATCCCTCTGAGCCTCCAGCGCAGCATCGACAGGCAGCTCCCTCACAACCATTGCTGTGGCCTCTCTGGAAACGAGGGACACTGCACCCTTAGCTGCCTCACTGCTTGCCTCCCCATAACACAGCAGCAGCAAAGCGAGTCCCAGCACTAGATGATTTGCTTTGACCCAAGAGAAACACTCAGCAAAAAAAGGGTCAGACAGCTGATAACTTAGTTTCTTGAAAACACCGACAGCATTTTAACCTCACCCTTTAGACTTTGGTGGTCTGGTGCACTCACAACATCAACCCCACACACTCTAAGATACACAGTGGAGTTCCCCCATGCCTCCAAAGAGCTGGTCTTTACGTCACCTCTGAGGGCCCCAGTAGCACTTGGATGTTGCTGCTTGGGGATAAGCTGAAGAGAAGGTGACCTGCAAGCACAGGTTTCCCTGCCTGAGGAAGGTAAGAGAACTACAGCAAAAAAAGAGAGTCAAGTATACAACCACAACGCTGGGAGTGTCCCTTTGCTCCAGCTCTTGATATCTTGCATCTCTTGCCTTTCTCTGAAGCATACCTGTGTGACAGACTCCCATGACTCACTGAGTTTCAGCACACAGTTTGACTTTCTTTACATTGAACTGGCAGGAAAGGAGGAAATTTCTGTTGGCCCCAGGTGCATTACACTGAATGTGTTTTCCAGCTATGAGTAACCTCACAGAGGAGAGGTCTTGCAGGGAAACCTCAAGCAGTATCAAGGGAAATGGAGGACCAGAGGCTTTCATTAACTCACAGGGGGCTTGGCTCAACTGGATTCAGGTAATGTATACTGGTTGGGGAAGACATGGGTTCATTTTTCAAGGACTCCTGTGCAATTGTCTTGAACTTTAGTAGGGGCCTGCTCTAAGGGAATAAGCCTGATAGACGCACGTTGTCAATTTGACTTTTCACAATTCAGGAAGAGGAGGGAAAGCTAAGGCAAACAAACCCATTTCTTTTTTAGAAACTCCCCTCGTTCCCCCCCCTTTTTTTTTTTAAAAAAATAAAATTCACCATAATGACCAATGCAATCTAAATAAAATAAGAAGTCTGAGTTTCTGTTTTCCATTGGTAGCCATTTGCACTGCTCAATTTAGGCAACCCACTAAAGCATAAGAACAATATTGCAAGACAACCTTCTTGAGTTAGTGGGTAAGAAGAAAAGCTTACCTACACAGTATTAAATCACTAAAATTGATTGCACCCTATTGCTTATGCTCCGATTCCACTGGCAGGAAAGGTATGAGCTGGCTTGTTTACACACACACACTAGTGAACTTATTCACACACAGCTGCTTTCTACCTCGGAGCAATAAAAATTAATAATAAAAATAATTAAACCTCATCAGCCTTCAAGCATTTGGAAGCTCCAGAGCCCCATCACCAGATCCTCTGAAAATGCATCAGGCTCCTTATGAGAGAGATTGGGGCTTGGTTCCTGCAGGGACTGGCTGCCAGAACTACCACGGTGCCTGCTCGTCACACTTCAGCAACAGATTATTCCATGGTATCGACCCCCCTGCTCTGGGTTAATTCTTTTAATTGTCTCACCACATCTTTTCCCATTAGGCTGATGTAACTTGTTTAAGCATACACAGATTGATTTATGACAGCACTAGGCATGTTAATCAGATGCCTGCTCTCCAGTTAATGCACGCTCTGTAAGAGATGCAGGACAACAGTCTCCCATATGGGAGCTCTAGCCTTTTACCTTGAAATCAAAGGCAGCCTCACAGCGAGAGCAGAATGACACTGCATTAAGAATAGGTGGCTTCCACCAGTGTTGCGGGTAAGGCAAGGTCATTGCCTCCTGCTCTCAATTCTCAAGTGCCATCCTCTTTAAATATAGCTGCAATCAAGGAAATGGAAAATCTTTTTAAAAGTTCACTGTTCGGAAATTATTGGAGCCCACTGAAATACTAAAACCTTGTCAGGAGGTAAAGGGTTCCCTTCAAATGCAACCTCATTTGTCTCAAATTAAAGAGGCCCTTTCCTTCACAGTGTATGTTCAACATCCTTTAGCTCACTGCTGCACGTTCCTCACATTTCGCTTTTACTAAGTGATGTGCATAGTACAGAAGCCTGCATAGAACAGCCTTCTTTTCCACACATACAGTTTCGGTTGTGCAATGCACAGAAGACATAATGTTCAGATACTGTGGAGGTAGTTGAAAAACTGAGTTCTCAATAGTGCAAATAAAAATTTGAAAAGTCTCTGGAAAAAACAGGACACCCTGCAGATTCAAGGTACTTTTCATTCTATTGCTGTGTTCAAAATTAAATCAATTAGATACATTCAGTGGGAATGAAGTTCATCTGCAGGTGCCACTATCTCACTGAAAGTCAAAGAAAACTTGCCCCCTAACTTTGTGCTTCTCAAAAAAAAAAAACCAACAAACCCAAACAAAAAACCTCCCACACATCCACTGTGCCAAACTGCTAAAGAAAGCTGAAGTTGTGATTCTGACTCTAACCTACATAACCAGACACTCTTTGGGATTACAACCAGGACACCACCAGTCTCATCACATTTTGACAGCAAACCCCATGGATTTTCCCACCAGCAAGAGGACTCGGAGCAGGAGCTCTCTCAGCTGATTCTCTCAGGTGCTCCTCCTGCTACCCAGCTGGTCCTGCCTTAGTTAGCAAACTTGGACTTCATCTCCTCGGATTTGCAAGTCCTCCCAAGAGGATAGTAAAACTGCTAAACACAAAGTTACTGGATGTGCTGGTAAATCTCAGCACTTCTTAAGAAATTTATTCCACTTGCAGCCTACTCTTCCCAGATTCAAGGCAGGAAGGGGAGGAAGGTATACAAAAATGTACAAAAAAATTGCAGAAATTATCTCTTGAACTGAGTTCTAGACGCATCTCAGACCCTTTAAACACAGCAAAGGGGAAGCTGATTTGGATGTAACCAAGAAAAGAGCAAGTACAACAAGGCCTAAAAGTGACCAAATTGATGGCAGACACAGAGGCTTTGGGGGGGAGAAATTCAGAGAGTCAAAGCAGGGACACACTTCCAGAACTAAGTAACAATGACACACCTGCCCTTTCACAGTTTTCTTATCTTATCTGACTTTCTCTGCAGCCAGGCCACAGTCAGCAATGTCTCTCCATCAGTGCTGTGCAGCTTGGAGCCTGCAAGCAGCAGCCTTGCAGCCCCTGAGCAGGAGCCAGGACTGCCCTGGGCAGGGAGCAGGATACACCCCACAGTATTGGCCAGGCCAGTACACTGGCCAGCACTGCTCCCCTGCCAAGCCCAGCTCTCGCCCAGTAAGGGTCTCCAGAGACATCAACCCAAGAAAGATTTCCCAAAGCTCTGCATTGTCATAGACGTGCTAAGGATGAGACACCAGGAAGGAGAGAGGAAACTGGCACTAGATCCACGTGCTTCTAGCCCAGGCAGGGAAGCAATGAGAGATGCATGGCCCCTGAGAGCCAGTCAGTGCAGTCCAGGTTTCTAATGTCAGGTATCTCGTATTTACAGCAAGTTCTTTGAGAAAAACCTTCATGCTGAGAGCAACTCACAACATTTTCAAACAAAATAAGTGAGACAACTGTAAAAGTACCTTCAGATGATTCATGAACAAAGACCAAAAAAAACCTTATCTAATGTATTATTAAGTATAGATTATTATTCAGCTCTATTCAAAAATACCAAAGACTGCTTTGATAGATCTAAAAGCACCAGCAGGAGCCACTGCTCTTTGTATCTTGCTAAGAAGAGCCCCCAGCTGACAAGGGCCACACAGACCATCTGCTGCTCTGAAGTAGCACTGACAACAGAGATCTCAGCAGATACTCCAAGTGACAAAAAGCACCATGAAATCACTACCTTCACTCTTCTGCCTCTACCCACAATCTATCCCAGGCCCTCACTCCAACAGCAACTTCAAACCAACACTGGCTTGTCCCAAAGCAAGACTGGCCTCCCCTGTTACCTGAGCCCATCCTCCCTAGCAGGGTAAGACTCAGTCTTACACCTTCCTGAGGAACCAGGCATGATGCACATCTAATGTCCCTGCCTAAATTTATGTGGATACTAATCGTGTACACCTGCAAGTACCTACAAGGTGGCTTCAGTCTCCACTGATTTTACCTATGCTGTAAAAAGGAGCATTTTGTCCCCTTGGTCTCTAGTGTTTTCAATACTTTGAAATGCGACAGCCATTCAAAATGTTAAGGCAAAGGATGAAAGCTACAGAAATGTAACTTCTTATGAACAAAAGAATGCAATGAGAAAAGATGGGCAAGACCGGTGATAAATTCTGCCATAGCCACACTTAACATGCTTACAAGGTATGCACATGAGTAAATACCTAAGGCGCGACGTAATTATCTAGGTTAATCTTTTATGACTTTCATAAGTCACACGGAAAAATAGGATCCATTATGTTTTTTGTCTCCAGACACTAACGCCTATTTCAGGATGGTTTCCTTTGCAATAATTTTGTAGAAAGGCATTACAAAACTGCCAGATGCCAGAGCTTTTCTTGACAGTGAAATTTCACTTAAATAGTATGAAGGTACAAGCTGATTTGCATCCCGTCACTGGGATGTGTCACATACAATATATTCTGCGAACACTTTTTAAATTCTTTGCCAATATATTTGCCTCCCCATTTAAGTAAAACATTCATATTCCGTTCATTCTGCTTGGGACAATGTTGATCACTTTACAGATTACCAAACCAAAATATCTGACAGGTTATTTGAAATATCCTTCTTCTGTAGCCAGCACGAGGAGAATGCCCAGCATGACGGAAACCTACATTTAAACTGCCAGCAAATCAGATTGCCAATAAGATACCGCTTTTAAAGCCACAGAAACTATTTGTGAGTGTGTGGAAGATGTGTTTCCCAGTGCCTTAATTCTGAGAGGCTGTTAAGCAATGAGGAGCTAATGAGGAATTTAATTTGGGCTACAGCAAAGCCCAAAGGGTGAGCAGGCATGAGTGGCTAGTGGAGAAGCAGGTAGCATCAAAACATTTCTTCAGCTCCTGCTCCCTGCAAAATTGTATGAGAAATGAGTGCATGCATGAACTCAAGGGGTTTTGGAGCAAGGATAGATTCTGTATTTTTACAATTGAAAAGCTGAAAAACAGAGTAACTTTGGGAAAAAAAAATATTCGTATGGTTGGTTGGAGAACATTTTGACAGGCTTCCTCAAAAGAGCAAAGGCATGATAGGACAAAAATGACCCTAAAGCACTAGGAAGAGAAGCAGTCATTGGGAGGAGCAGGATCTTCTCAGATCATATAGCTGCTTCTTGCATCTCAAAGATGGAACCATTTGTCATCCTTGTCTAGTCTAGGACTGACAGAGCAAATGTTTGAAGGATGTAAAGATGAGACAAGGGTAGTTTAAGATGATGCACACAGTTGACATAAGCATAGTGGGAACAAAACAGAAGAAACTTCAGACTGAACACTAGGAGGCTACTCAAGCTCTTATTTTTACTGGACAGCTAAGTATTCTCCAAGGGAGGTGGCGAAGTGGAAACTCCATTCGCTCATCCATTTAGAAGTAGAGACATGGCTTTATCATAGAAAATACCCTGTACTTTTAGAGTTGGAAGACATACTATAATTTAATAGGTCTCTTTTAACTCTAACTGAACAACTGTCTATTATAACTAACAAGAACATCAACTATTGCTAGAGCTGACATAAGCTTAGATACAAGCTCTTGAATTACTTTCTTCTCTTTCTCATCTATTTTTCTGTCTCTCTCTAAGCATTATTGCCAAAGAGCGAAGCAGCATGAAGTATGGGTGCAACATTAAAAAAAAGAAACAAACAGATTGTTTACCATTCCTCAAAAAACCTAAAGGTTTTACTTTATAAGCATTATAAGCAGTTTTGCTTATTGAACACAGCTTGGATGGGCACATTTTCATGTACAGTCCCCGTCCCTCATCACACCTGTAACACGCATGAAGTTTTGACAGAGAATTACAACAGACATGGTCTCCCCAGAAGGCTGTGCCTGGTGGCTATTCCCACTAACACCAAAAGCACCGTCCAGCCAGTACTGCCAACCAGACCTGCCCAGCCGGAACCTGAAGCAGGAGCAGGGGCACTGAGCCCTGCCTGGCCTTCTTCTGCCTAGGGCCACCCCATGGCACCACCAGCCACCAGATTTGCCAGTCCCTGCCAGGACTCCCTCTTTCCTCCACTCTCCAAAGCTCCTGTGTGTGTGCGCCTTTGTGTGCCCCTGCCTGCATCCGTCTGTCTGCCTGCGTGGGAACAAAGATTTCAGTGCCCAACAGGAAGGGTGGGAAGCTGAACTACCACTGGCATACAGGAATATGTTAATGGCTAAGGCAAAATACCCAATGTTTTCTCAATAATTCCACTCATGGCAATAATTTATTGGGTTCTGTTTGACAGTCCGACCATTTTGTGCACAAAAATGCTTTTGAAATTAAGTTGTTGAAAATGGACTTTTTACCTTCTATCTCCTCCCTTTTCCTCCACCACACTTCTAAAGATTATAACATATTTGTCAAACTAGGTGAGCCTCTCCTATTTGGCAGGATCAGATTAGCAGGTCTTTTAATCAGAAATAAAAATCAGAAAAGAAACACATAATTAGTTTAGCACTAAGTGCTAAAAGGTGTTACCATATCCTTAAGAGGACAATCTCTCTATTGCAGACATCAAGTACTTAGGCTATTATGAAAATGAATATTTTGCAGACATGAGGAACTCTAACGCTCTGACTCATTCTGTTTGGACTCCTCATAGCAAAAAGTTTTTCTCCTGTGGCAGAAAGACTCCTAAGGATGCACGATTAACTTAAGCCCATCCTGACAGCAGAGTGCATCACAGCAGTTGTTGCTTCTCTCTCTCTGTAAAATCACCCTGATAAAGCATCAAAAAGAACTGTCATTCCAAAGTTCCAAGACTATCAATTCAGCAGGTAGCAGGACAAGCAAGCGCAGATTGCACACAAGTCATTTTTTCTGTTTAGCTACTCGGATATTTACTTCGATGCTTGGAGAAAAACCTTTCTCATTTTTCCAGAATTCCCAATGTAGGTAGGTCTTTTTTTTAAAACTACAATAAGTGCTAGAAGTGTGAACAGCTGGTCATACTAAACCCCACTTTCCCCTCACGTTCAACTAGAATGGCTACCATCATCAGACGTGTAGGTTTACACAGTCATATGTGTTTTATGTATCTTCTGTTGTTTCTGAAATCTTGAAGATTCTAAATCTAATTTCCCTTCCTGGGCCCTGGGCTTTTTTTTGGACTCAAGAATAAATTCCTCTCTGTGGCAAAACAGTCATCATGAGCTGCATTTTCCTTCATCTACAGCCTCTAGAACAAAGAAAGTGGTAAGAAGTCCTGGTGCAGTCAACTCTGTTCTTTGGACAGACCTAAAATCTTCTCCATCTCCTTGACATTAACAGTGGCTTTCCAAAACCGCATGTTCTGCACTGGAGGACAAATTAAGTACATCACCTCCTCCGCATTCCTCCTCTCAAACCAAGTAAGTGTCACATCTTCTGGGCTTTGGGATGAAAGTACAAAATTTTAAAAGTCATCTCATCTCACCCTGAAGTCCTTTCCCAAATATAATTGTGAATTTCTAAGCCAAACACCAGGGAGACTCTTTTTTCACTTTAATTTACTGTGGGTCCATCAACTTTGACCACATTTGAAGGTGCATTTTCTCCGCATTAGTTCTGTCTAGTCAAAGAAGCTCACGTAGCGATGACGCATCTCTTGCAGATAAGGGTATCCGCTGATTTGATTTACTAAGAAGGCTAAATTTATTATGCAACATTTTACAAGTATAATTCTGCTTTCTCTTGATGGTAATAAATTTGATATCAGCTCCCCTGAGACAAGAGAACCAGTCCCTTTATTATCCAGACATGACCCCTAGAGCCAGATTCCATTTTAGAGACGGGAAATGACCATATCTCTGATTAAAAGGGAAACTTTAATCAAATAAAGTGCCTCATCAAGCAAGAGCCAAGATTCCAATACTCCTGACTGCAGCACATGATCCAAAGTCATATCTGCCCCCAACTCATTACCGCTTACTGCAAACGTGATATCCATCCCAAACAGGAGGTGCATCCTTCAGCAGCTTCCTTATCGTCCTGGGAGCTGCTCCTCCTGTGCCCACAGTCCCTCGCAGAAACATGTTCTCAGGCTGCTACCCCAGGGTCTGTTTGAGGAACCAGAGGAGGATGGGCTTTGCAGTGTTTGGGTTGGTTTTTTTTCCCCAACTAAATCTACCTCGTGGGTGACAAGTAGCCCGAACCATGCAGCCAAGCGCAGCAACCACGGCCTCCAGCTCAGTACTCTTCCAATAACACCCTTCTGTTCTCTCACATACTTTTCCTTCTATGCTCTGAAATGATCTTTTGAAACATTTAGGACACTAGCTTATTTAGAGTCCCAGGTCAAGAGTTTTGTCCCTACTGTCAGTCCCTGTTTCTGCAGTTTTAAAGCAGGGAGGGGTGTGGGTAGGGAGTGGGGGTACTAAACAAATAATAAATAATGATAACAATGACAATACGGATGTCTAGGGGTATTGTTATTTTAAGTGTGCTTTAAGACTCCACTTCTATGTAAGCACAAGCAGATCTGTATGCCACTCCACGCAGGGATCCATCTTAAAGTCTTTCTGGCCATCTAGACAGTTTTCTTGCAACAGAGCAAGATACAGCAACTGACAGATAAATCATCTCCCTTTCAGCCGTTGAAGCCCAGCTACGCAAGCAAATGAAGGCACCCAAATTCCACATCTACTCAGGAACCACTCTGCTGAGAGATCCAGTTATTTCATACTGCCTTCTGCAGAGATCCTCCTTGGATCAGACCACATGTCATTTCTGCTACAGGTGTAATGATATTTACCCTCTGCTTTATGTCACGAGTATCTTCCTAATACCAAACCCTCCTCATCGAGTAAGGGCCCCTTGCACCGCAGGGCTTCCAGCTGCAGCACTGGCCCGGCAAAATGCGGGCAGTACGTAATACCACCGCACTTGAAGATTATTTCCCTGCCATCTGAGTCACAGACACACAGGCACGCACGGCAGAAGACGGTTACCGTGTTACTCTCCGCTTTCCAATGCAGCTTCAGTGGCCTCCTAGGTGGGAGCGCTGTCCCCCG